>NW_013666666.1:182713-191525 GCF_000517525.1 Limulus polyphemus | reverse complement strand
GCAAAAATTAAGTATGATGTAGGAATTGCAATGGCAAAATGTACAGAAACAAGGTAGGGATGAATACACAAAAACCATACAAAAATCCCTAAATAGGTAGCCAACTGTTTCCAAGAATAACTTTTATCTACAACTAAATGTTGAATTCCTGTCAGTTTCATGAATTTAAATTTGAATAAAAGCATATAAACTGAATAGTGATATACAGTGGCTAATAACCATAAGCTTGTAAGATTGACTCAGTACTTACTGGCTACCTATGTAGGGATTTTTATATAGTTTTCCATATTCATACCTACATCATACTTAATATTTTCAATTTATATTATTACTTGTATAAAACCCTTTTACAATTTTAAAACTTAGAACAAAACCAAAAGAGCTAGAATTATGCAGTTTTAGCACCTTGTTTCTTAACTAATAAAGTTTTTTACTTGATTTACAGATTGTAATAGGAATGTCCAGTTGCTAATGACTGAAGTTTCAAAGAAGATTGCGACTACACAGGAGAAAGCTCAATGTGTGTACTTTATATGCATAAAGATGTAATCTCTTGTGTAGAACTTTGTGTAAAATTGATCTTGAAAGCTGGAGTTCACTTGAAGCACAACAAATAGACTTTATAGGGCTGCACTGGAAAGACTCCTGGACATCCACTTTGAATCAAGTCAACCACATTTCCGGTCTCCCAAAAGTTGTGAAACCACTCCCTAATGCTGGGTTTGGAGGGAGGATCCTTGCCATATTGAGAGCAGTAATTCCGTTGAACATTTGTAACTGATCTCGACTCTACAAACCAGATGACACATAGAACTTTCTCCTGTGTAGTTGCCAACTTCATTCAAACTTCAGTCATTAGCAACTGGACACTCCAATTACAATCTGTAAATCAAAAAAAAAACTTCATTAGTTAAGCAACATGGTGCTAAAAACTGAAAATTCTAGTTCTTTTGGTTTTGTTGTAATCAACTTTTAAACCGGAACAGGACTTTGTGGACAACCTGTACATACACTCCTGTTACATGTACAGAATTCTAATAAGATTTTTTTTACATGTGAAATTCACTAATTCTTTAAACACTGGATACTACTGTTACTTGTCAATGTTGATTTCATGACTTATGAAAAGGTATTGAGAAGTCATATTTGCATACTTTAGTTATATATGTACCATGGCTTTTTGAACATCCAATTAAACTTAGAATATTAAATGCAATTTGAAATTATAGAATTTTACTATTTCATTCAATTTTTTGTTGAATCATTTTGTTATTAATTATGTAATTTGGCCATTATTTAATGTTTTTGTGTAATTTTTAATATACTGTACATAATGTAACATAGTGTGGTTCATATACTGTTATACATTCTTTACTTTCACTCTTAGGTTCTTACAATTGTATTATACACATGTAAATTCAATCCTAAAATATTTACCTTATAATCATCATATTACAGTTTTAGTGTAACTTTACTATTAACTAACAATATGGTGAAAAGATACTACCTCAGGTAATTCAAAATACTACTTACTTCTTTGAACACAATGCCAAATATAACGATTTTCATGAACCAATACTAACTGCTTCCAGAAGTGTATTATGGAGAAAATGAATATGAAATGTAAAATTAAAGCATTGTTTCTACACATTACATGTTCGCCTATAAACTATAAACTGCATTAATCCAAAGCCCTGCAACAACTGAATTTTGGATTTAAACTTACAGTACCCTCTAACAATACCAACAGAATATTTTAATAAATATCAAGTGAAAACATGTACAATTTTTAAGATTATGATTACAACTAATTGCAAATACATGCATTATGATGAATTGTCTCCTTTACTATGAATATTAGAAAAAAAAATCAACGACTTCACCTTAAAACTATTGCGTTTTGCTACATTAAAATAAAATGTTATTATTACTATGCAATAAACAAACTGCACTATTCTGTTCATTCAACTTCAGTTGAAATCCACTGCTCAACAATTTCCATTATACATAGTTCTTGTTCATTATTTGCTTTTTTGAGGATTTTAAATTGTTCTCTATTTACAAGTTCAATACATTCATTCAGTGCACAATCCTTAATGATGGAAAGTGTTAACTTTGTATGTTCCTGTATGCAAACTTGTAACCACCTAGTGGTGGATCTGATATAAATAATCTAAAAAACATTTCGGACATTTAAACCCGTATACAAAACTTGAAGGTTTAAATACAGCTATATGATCCTCAAACCTTAAAAACTGTTGTAATCTACAGTTAGGCTTAAAGATATATCTTAATACAACTTTCATCTTTGATTACTGAGTAACAAAATTACCAATTTACCTGTATAGGGTAATACTAAAGCAATTTTTGTTTAACAGCATTTGAATCTGACTATTTAAGTGTGCTCGTATTATTGAGTTAGTAACATATATTGATTTATTATTTACACATACAATTTTCATTACAGCCAATGCGTCACAATAAATTATATTAATTTTTTCTACAGAATATTGTTAAGAACCATTTTGTACACTTTTGTTATATATGTGTGACATATTTTTTACTAATGAGGAACAAATCCTTCATCAAATTTATTTCTGTTACAGCAATGGGCAGAATAGTCACTCCAACTTGTGCTAATATCACTATAGGATTTTTGGAATTACCATTACTTAATAAACTACCTAAATATATTGAAGATAATTTTGTAGTTCATGTAAAAACTTCTTAGAAAAGATTTTTAGATGATTATTTTGTAATATGAAAATATATTCATGATAAAATTTTAAATTCAATAAACAAGGAAATTAAGTTTACCTTCAAAAGAAGTAATAAAGGCTTTTCCTTTTTAGATGTGTTGGTGTTTCACCAGAAAAGGAAATTGTAACTGATATTTTTTTTATAAATCCACAAACTAATCAATATGTAGATTTTTTTAGTAATCACACCAAACATATAAAATTAAATGTTCCTACAGGGGTTGTGCTGTGCTCCTATTGGTAGAGAGCTGGTGCATAATCATTTACATGTGGATATGCAGAAGCAGGAGGTGGAAGGCTAGTGGTGAGCATTGAAAATTTTCACTGATAGAGAGCAATACTAATTGAGAAAAGCTATTTTGTGAGGGGAGGTAAGATATTATATCAGAATATATTTTATAATATTCTACCTAAAACTGTTAATTAATTCGAATGAAAATTTCTAACTGTAAATATGGTTCTAGTAATAACTGTTGTAAGTAAAACATGAGAATCTTTTTACAGCAGCACCCAATTACATATTAAATGAAGAAAAATAATCAGTACACATAAAAATTAAATATGCACAACATACTGAAAGTTACATACTGCACATGTTTCTTTTCTAGGCTGTTGTACTGGGTCTGAAGAACTTCCTTTTCAGATTCTTTCTCAAGAGCTAACTGGTCCATCATCCTCTGAACTGACACCAACTCTTGTCTTAAAACTGAGACATCCTCTGCCCCTGGCCTGTTAATATTGTAAATATCCAGAAGATTTTATGTGCATATTATACCTAAGTTTCAAGCATATTACCCTGTTGATGTGACTACAGTATCTTTAAGAACATACTAAGACAGAAGTAATTTGTAATGTGGTGTTACATTTTCTAATGAACAATACCTTAATGTTACTGCAACCACATCAGAGATGTATAACGTCCAACTTTCATTAACATTTTTTTATTATAAAGTATTACTGGGAAAGCTTACAACTACATTACTGTTCATGAAAATAAATTTTAAGATTTCCTCCAAAAGTTAAGACACCTTCTGTCAAAAACAAATTATACAATTGAAATTGTTCAAGTTATGTATTCGATATTCAGTTTTGGCTATCAGAGTTCTTTTAAACATTTTTTTTAATATGAGGATATATCATAAACTTATGTCTATACAATTTTATACATTTGTTTACTATATTTGTTGATTGTACAGTAAAACGTGAGTTTTCACTGACTGCAGATACAGATGTATTTATTCACTAAACTTGTATCCATTGAAGTTCCCACCTAAAAACCTACTTTCAGTGTATTGTAAAAAGTATTTAGAAAATGTTTACCTTCTGTATCAAGATCCAAGCAGCATAAAATAAATAATTAAATGTATAAAATTCTGAACTCTTCACTTATGTTCTTAAAAACAATGTAAACAGATGAAAACAATTTTTTTTTTAACATACTTAAAATATTATTGGTTTTGAAAAGGTCATAACTAACTTCTTTGACAATGAATTATCTTTAATTTGTACCCTTCATTTTGGAATATGAAACATATTTCCCAATTTTTCAATCACAACCATAATTGTGCTATAAATATGAAAGTATATGAAACTTATCAGAAAAACATAAATCAGGCCAAAAAATATTGCAAAGCAGACTTATCAAAGTTAATGAATTCTTCAGTAGATAATATTGGTGAGAGAACCTTATGGTGAGCCAAATGTTTAATTTTGCTGTTAAATGTTTATTTGGTTGAGATGACAAGTAAATCATGACATGAGGATTACTGTAGTAGTAGTACCTGATTAATAAGAAGACTTAACATATAAATATCAACACAGAAAGACCTAAAAGAGATGCAAGACATAACTAAACTTTATACAATATTAAACTAATGCTATGTTTGAAAAGTAAAATTGAATTATGGCTTATGGAGCATGTACAAAGTTAAAAAAAAGAAGTAAATGCATATGTAAATGCAAAGACCACTCATGTAATTTGTGAGCATTTTGTATGCAACATCATTATTAACTGAAGTTCATAACATAAATAAAATAATTTTACTTTAAAGAGTTGATTTTGTTTCCTAATTTTAGTAGTTTATGCTTTGTTTCTTAAGCCTCTTCTTCCTATGACTACTTATAAATAGTAAGTGTTAGTCCAGGTTGTTAAAATGTCTTACATACAAAATATCAGTAACATATTGCATCTTACTTTTCAAACTGGTAAATGATAATCAATTAAATAAAAAAAAGATCACTAAAAAGGTTTCTGTTTTTCTAAACAATTTTATCTGAACAAGTGAAATTTTATTTGATAGAATATATTATCCTTCTTGATATGAGTAGATAAAAGTGCACATTATAACTTTTTACAGAATTACATTAAAAGTGTAGTTAAATTACTTTATTATCAATTAATACATAGCTAATAAATCAAATTTTAATACAAGTTTTAATTTCTTAATTTCAAAAGAAAATATTTAAACAAGTTTTTAATCTCCCCTTATCTGTGCAACATGACTTGCCCATATTATATTTTTTCATTAATCCTCTATGATGTCCTGAGTTTAACATAAACTACACATTATAGTATAGATATTACTAAGACATAGTCTAATTTTTATAGCCTTCAATTTTCTGTTTATGGAGATATAAAACAGGAAGTCAAACCCATTTACCAAGCCACATCCTCTCTGCAATTTGAAATAAAAGAAAATTCCATGTTTTCCTGGTGGTTGCAAGATTGATCAAAGTGACCAAGCCCACTTAGAGAGAGTTAAAAAATGTTTAAATACCCCACTTTAATATATATATATATATATTATTGTTTACATTTGAACTGAAAAAGCAATTATAATTCAATCTTAGATAGTTTTTGTACCAATAATATAAAGAGTGTAACAGATATGTGTATATGGATGTGAAAAACAAAAATATTTATAAATCGATCACTATGTACAATACCATGCTAATCTACACAATGTCCATAATATCTCTGCACTGGAAATCATATAGGAGTTTTTAAATGTCAGTTATAACATGCACACTTTCATTTTTTTACTTAAGGAGAACAGCTGGCACTAGTTGGTTACTCTATTCAAAAATGGACACTATGTGCACAAGAAAGTGTCAGCTGCATTGTGTGTTGCAATTTACGAGTTGATAATCAAACTACAGTGTAAATATTGACAAATTATAAAATGACATCTATTATCAATTTCAATGAAACAGTTTCAGAGTATTAATATCTTTCTGGCCATTTTTGAACACTACCCACCCACTATGCCAAAAAAAGAATGCTCTAAGAGAAACTGAAAAGAGTGAACATCATTAAGTGCTTTATTGCAATGCTGTTCATTTCAAAGTTATAATTGTTTACAGTGCTTCAAAAGTCTTATAACCACCACGAACAGAGGGTTGAGTATGTTATATTTAAAATGATTTAGAAAACGAAAATCAGTGAGTCCTGCAAAAACCACAGCCAAAATACAGTTATGGTGGAACATGTGAATTAGATCTACATTTTGATATTGTCGTTTCATATGTAGTGTGATTCTACCAAATATTGATAGTTTTTGAAAATGGTAAGTAACTGCCATTTCCAGTGCAAAATAATCATTCGCTCAAATCATAAAGACGTGTGCAGATCAGGAATTTAGAATTTCAGAGATGGGAATATCCATTCAAAGACATACCAGTCAAGTTTCCAGATACAACACCTACGGATTTCTGTGCATTTGAAAATCAAAATGAGCACTTGGAAACCATCATCATCCTATACTAGATGAATTATGGAAAGCAAGCAGAAAAGACTAACGTGCTTTGGACATGGCAGCCTTACATGACAAAACCTTCTGAAATGGAAACTATGCTGCAAAGCTATTGTCAAGATGCATGTTCATCAGAAAGAACATGACTAAACATGGCAACATGAACTATAATGACATGGTGAGGCCCCAATATTGTTTTAATATAACATATTCAACCCTCTGTACCATATATCTTCAGCAGGGTAATGTGCTTTCACAGAAGTTTTGGCATAAAGCCCGAGGCTTCTCTGACAGCCACTGCTTTAATTCTCTAGCTGTTTATCACTGTTTAGCCATTGAAAAAAAAAAAAATCAGCTATGCTTTCGCTAGTACAAGATGCTTTCCTCCCTATCATCCCTGAAACAATTAAAGTAGGGAATGGTGGAGAAGCCCCAAGGTTAATAAGTTTTGAATATTGGATATCTGTAAGATGCACACTGCATGTACAAATACCAAGATAAATAAATCTCATAAGTGAGGGTAGTACGCCTAAAAAATGTCCCACAGTCATTTTTAAGTGCTCCTAAAAAAAAAGAAAGATTCTATTACAATATCACAAAGAACCTGTTGTAGTGGCAAAAACTGCTGCATTATAACAAAAGTTTCACCCACAAAATAGCACACCGCAGCCACAGAAAAGGAGTTAATCTAATTAATATAACATTGTGTTTTTCTGTTATCAGTACACATCATGAAGTATGTACTTACATATTGTTCTTCAAGTATATACAGCATAATTCATATGAGAATTTAAGTGAAATAAAGTATTTTATGGTCAGTGAAGTTAATTTCTGGGGTAATTTGTTAAGCTCGCAAAAATAATATTTTTTATACCACATAAAATAATCTCGATTCTTGTTTTAACTCTAAAATTCAGGCACCAGGTTTTAGAATAACTGTCAGTTATAGTATTACAATGTAACTAGCAAGAGTTATACATGTGTAATTAAATGTGAAAATACATTATATTTTAAACTTTCAAATGTGAGTAAAATATATACATATAATAAAATATATATGTTTTAATATTTCTATCATATCAGAAATTCTTGAAGGGGTAAAGGTTTCTTCTTACTACTTTGCAATTAATTTAAAATTAAACAAGTATATAGCTACAAACAATGAGTGTAATTTTATATATATTAGTAGTAGCTGAAAAATAAACCTTAAAACTTTCAGTATAATGTTTCACAAAATCCCTTTATTTATATTTATACTGTACAAAATAAATAAAAACATTGTGCCTTCATCACTTACCTTTGTTGCATTTCAACTTCCATATTTGCACAATGTTCCTAGAAAAATACCCAAAACAGTGTTTCATATTGAATTATTTTAAGTAGTTATTTGTAATTATGAGCCCTAGCTCTGTCCTTCTACATGCAGAAACAGGTGCATAAACAACTACTTTTCACTTCTAATTCTTCTGTTTTTAGTCAACATTATGCAGTAGTGCTTTGCACTTGTAAAACTATAAAAATGTAATTTCCAAACACAATCCAAAATATAAACAAGAACCCATAATCCTTAATAAGCCTATACTCACTAATCAGCATTTCTTATAAATAAGTCATTTAAATATTTTTCATTTTTCTCATACTTCTGGTAATAGGTATTTAAATCTAAGTTGTAATATTTAGAATTATCTGTTTAAAATTTAGGTCTATTCTTTAAGTGCATCCCTGTGTAATTAAATTACTGACGATTTAATATACTTTTGTGTTTCATATAACTTCCAGTTCAAACAGAACTGAGGGAACAAACAATTTTATGTTTTACAAATACTTTATTTATTAACAACTATTGTTTCACCAGTAAAGACATCATCAGGTACCTAATCATGCATTTACTGGCAAAACCGTGGTCATTAATAAATGAAATATTTGTAAAATGTGCAATGTTTTTTTTCTCAATTCTGTAATTACAAAGTTTCACAAAATACAGACAGTTTCAAGTATCAGTTATATTTATAATGTAAAACAATCCTTAAAAAATTTGTAAGACATAATTCTTCCTAGTAGATTATGGATTACTATGCTGCTAAATTCCACATTTCTGATGGTTAATAATCCTATTTCTAAAAAACTATCTATAATATAACAATTTTACACCCTATACCTCTCACCCACAACACTTCATGAATAAACAAAAGTATGTAATAAAACAATAACAGGCAGTTCCATTGAAGCCAAATATTTTTCTATATCTTATATTTTTGTAATGGTATCCAATGCATCTTTTTTTTTGTGCTTAAACTATAC
>NW_013666666.1:168277-181713 GCF_000517525.1 Limulus polyphemus | reverse complement strand
TAAATCTCTCTCTTAGCCCAAGTTATATTAATTACATGATAATCTGACTCTTTATTCTAAAATATTTCATACTAAGCATGCCAATAATTATTAATTTCTTATGAGTTAATTCAAAATATATATTATTTATATTGTAAGATACATATATTTCACATACTGCTAAAGCTGTTTATCAGTTAAGAAAAACTAAATTGTTTAGAAAAAACCTACTTAATTAACCCTTTTGCAACGGGCTCAGTACAAAATAAACTAGTTCGCATACACATTTGTATACATTAACTATTTATACTATAACTTTTAATGCAGTAGGTGCATCTTCACAAAATTTGGTAGACTTTTAGTAAATATTACAAGTCTTTTTTTACATAAAAAATCAGATTTTTTAATGAAGTATTATTACTAAAGATTTGTTTGTGAATATATCGAGTCTGTTTTGTTACTAGTCTGAGTGAAAAGTGACTTGTATGTTAAAATAAAAAACTATTCTTTGTTCCAAAAATCTCAACTATCATTTTTGTAATCTCTAAAACTTCCTAAGTACATTTCAAACATTTGTTTTCAGTAAAACATTATATTTTTTCTGTTATTTTCTCTACCCTAACTCTATATGTGGCTGGTCAATTTGACCAACCTGGTAACCACACACACAAAAAATCAAAATTAATCTAAATTACACTTTTTCTTTCTAGAATGACTTCAAATGTAACATGAAACTACATTTGTTTGTCCCAAGTAGATTTAAACATGTAACAGTATACATCTATTCATACTCAAATTTTATTGTTTTATTGCTCTGTGATTACCTTTTGAACAACTTACTAGTATCATTCATGCAATTATAAGTTGTAAATCACTTGGGGAATGTGGAGCTGCCATTACGTTATCGAATTACATTATCCACGAGCTACTCACATGCATGCCTTATGAAACATTTTTATTACATTATTATTATCTATTTTACCTAATCTAACCTTAACTAACCTAAAGAGACCCTTAATTTTACATTTTAGTTACTTTTACAATAATACATAAAAAATAAACATGAAAAACAAGAAATAAAGTACTTACCCAGGTCTTCTTTTTTTTGCTATCAACTGTCAATGACACTTAACCCTACTTTTTAATACTAATGGTAGTAATACACTATATAATTTTTATTTAATTAAATAATGCACAAAATAACATGGCATAATAACATGCAAAAAGCAGACACCTTCCCCTAACTATCACAATTTTTCTGGCTTTCTAACTATGTGACAAAACCGTTACAAATTCATCAAAGATAGTCATTATCTTTCCCACAGGAATGAGGCTTGTACTAACTGAGAAATTGACAATTCTCTGTTCAGAAAACAATGTAATATACTATGTCATCTTAATTTTAAAGAATATGTTTGTGTGTGTGTGTGTGTGTGTTGTGTCTATATATATATACAAAAACATATAACACACACTGTCATTAAGCAATCTTTCCTTAATAAAGCTGAAAACAACTATCTTCCCTGGCATGCCTTCAGTATTACACACATTATTATTAATTTTCTAAGTTTGACAAAGATTTTGCAAAGAAAAAAGTGATCACTAATAATTAAGAAAGAAACATATAATTGTTATTCCTTTCACTACTTTTGTATAACCTACATCAATATAATACTGTATGCATTAAGTCCTCTAAGTCATTATACTGACTGTCATTATACTTCTGCAATAATAGACCTAAAAGGCATACTAAAAAAAACCTGATTCCCTAATTTTTCTCTTTATTATCTTATATCTGGATAAACCCTATTCCTCCTCACAACCTAAAAAAAAATTGGGCTGGAACAAAAAAAAATTATCTAAGTTCAACAAAACAGTAACCCAGCACATCCATTTAACATGAAAAACTACAGTAAAAGTATGTTCTTAAAAGAAATTATACATACTGATAATATCTATTCTTTTGTAAGCAGTTTCTTCAGCACAATATTTCAAGACGTGATTATCAAAATTTCAAATTTTCTGAAATGAAACTAACCTTAAGTCTTTTAACCTGTGTCTCGAAATTTGTCTTCAAACTCATTGCTTCATCCAAACTTGCTTTCAAAGAAACTAGATTTTCAGACTGAAAAAAAACACAGTTTTTAATCTGGTAAATATATATATTAAAATGAATTTTTCATGTAAAGAGAGTAAAGGCATGTAACCTCTTAGGATATTGGTTCCCTATATTGATGGCATGATGTAGCTTTCACTCAGTGCACTTGTCTTTGCTTATTAGAGTTTTTTTCTGTATGCTATAACAATGACCAATTCTATAACGTTTAATTATGTCTTAACTTTACTAGCTGTATCAATATATTCATGAAAAACAATAAGCATAAAGTTAAAATATCAACAAAAAACATGGGGGGAAAAGTTTTTCAGCTGATTCTAAATAAAATTTCTGTAATTGTTTATTGTGAGATATAATATTAGTATAGTTTTAATTTTGTTTGTTTAGGCTTATTACAGGTTTTCCACATTATTCCATGAAATGCAGAAAAACTTGGTAACAATAAAATAACTTAAAATTAGCACATTATTTACATCTAATAAGTATTTATAATAATAGTTTTATCCAGACTTCAGGAAATAAGGCCCGAGGTTTTTCATACTTTGAATAAACCTACTGGACGCTAGTAGGTTATTTAATAAATTAACAAAAAGCTGTAGGAGAACTATCTGTCCCTAAATTTTGACTGATAGGCTAGAGGGAAAGTAGCTAGTTAACAACACCCACCATCAACTCTTGAATTATTCACTGAATAGTGGGAATTGACTGTAAATCATACAACTCAAACATGATCTCAAAGTGTGTTTGTTTCTATGGCAAACCATGAACCTCTGGATTTATAGTCTGACATATTAACCACTTGGCCACACCCAAAACATATTGAAATGTTTCAAAGCAAGCTGTGGAAAAACTTAAGTTATTATGAAATGAAGGTGACTGAATAATTAAAACACTCAAATGATCGATATTTTTAAGTACAGAATTTAAAAACTATTCTGAGACTGCCAACATCAAATCACATTGAAACGTAGTGTCTGTTTTGAGACTGTTGACTGTTTCAGCATAAAGTTTTGAAATTGAGGAGTAGCTATTGTTCTACAATTTGTTAGTATTTTTATGCATTCCTTAGAAAGAGCATTCCTTTCTCAATATAAAAAACTCCATTCTTTTTATAAAAGATATGTGGATAACATTTATATGCCTTGAACAAAAGAACCAGAGGTTCTTGAGGCAGAACAAAACAATGTCATGACAAATTCAACAAAAGTTTAAAGTAAAACATCTGTTTAAACATGACTGATATTTACCCTTTCATTATCCTTTATAAATGATACTTTACATCAAAATTAAAACAGGAAATTAAAGACATTATTAATATCAAATTAATGGAAAGATCTGTATGAACTCATAAAATCAGCTTCAGACACATGTACCTCTCCTGTGCGAGTATGTACTGCATACAAAATCTCACTCAATGTACTCAAAAGAATGTCATGTACATAAGAAATATCATGTACTATATAAGGTGAGAATTATACAGATGTCTCAGCCTGAGACAGAGAGTGACAAATATAAAAACAGAAACAACTAACAGCCACTCAGCTTACAGTCTGCAACATCGAATGTTGATGAAATCACTACATGTATTTCTTTTTTGGCTTCCATTGTAGAAAACAAATATTTCTGATGACAGAAAACTAACTGAAAGTTTAGTGATCACAAATGAAAATCCTGAATTAAACCGTTGATTCACATACACAGACCCTTACTACATAACTAATTCATGCATAAGACAAGACTAACAGTTTTAGTTATTTTTCCTCCTTGATATTTTGCTTATTTATGTAGCTTTTCTTATTCTCTTCTCCTTTCTTTTTCAAGGACTTTATGAATGTGCTTCAATACAAGAATCTGTTTTTTATATCTTTAAAAAAATCACACTTGTTGGCATAGTTTTTGTATTACCCTTTACATAAACGTTATTTGTATTTCTAATTTTTGAAATTGTAGTGATTGTTTGATGAGGAGAAATTTTGAGTACTTCTACCACAACATTATCTACTTGTTATATCTTATTAACTCTTTACAGCTGGTTTTTTCTTTAAGTTCTGGAACATTACAGTCTATCTCACCTACTGTATCATAAAGGGAAAACTAGTTTGTTAAATTGTAGGCAAATAATTTGAGGGTTTAAGGGCAACAAATGTTTTAATATAGGGTGTATGTTGTAATAAACTATAAATATAAAAATTGTAGACTTTTCCAAAATTTCCATATGTATAAAACATTATTAATTCACAGGTGCATCTATACTTAATATTACTTATCATGTTTACTTATAAGACCGGAAGTTTTGACTCAACCACCTCAGGCAGCAAATAAATAAATACATATCTAATTATGTATATATAGATATATAGACACAAAAATTCAAATACACTAGTACAGGAACACCATACTTTATTCAACATGAAATTACATTCCTTTACTATGGTTTTCATATGGTTATTTATTAATTTTAATAACCATCAGTAGAATAACTGATTCCCCATCATTAGCTTTTTGTTTATTTTGGTTTTGGTGTGTTGATAACTTGTGGTGTTTGTGTATGTGCATTTTGTGGTTATGTTTTCTTTCACACAGATACCAAATTTCCATTTTTTGAAATAAGGAACTTAACCCCAAAATCAATAGGGTTCTTCCCCAGCCACAACGTAAGCATACTTATGAAGTTTGACTAAAATATGCTACTTAAAACTAGTTATCCTGCAAAAAATAGATGTCTACAGATGGACAAACATCATCATCACTATATCCTCTCTGAACCCTTTCATTTGGAAGGATAATAAAAGGAATTACCAATATGCATTAAAAATAAGTTTATAAAAACTGTCACAGAGTACTCTTCAATCCAAAACACCATAATAACGTGTTCAGTTAAAGTTTTATTTATGGATAAAACATATTACTTGGTTATCCAAAAAGAAAATTATAATTTTTCATGTTACAAGTTTCTCTTTTATTTTAATAAAGATATGTTCAGTTGATTTGTTTTTCTTACATTTTTTTGTCCCAATAGTGGAAACTACCACCATTTAACTACTTATATGTTTGCATTTTTGAAATATTTTGCCAATTCTCCATAACAGTGGCATATAAGTTGAGTAATACTGTGTGTAATGTTTGGGCTTAACAATTCAGTTTATTTTTCCATGGTCACTGATATATGAGTTATAAAGGACAAAATCTGTGTGTGTGTGTGTTTGAAAACATAGAAGAAATGTGTGGAACTTTATGTATTTTTTTTCAGAGACATAGACATACAGCATCAAAAAATATGACAATGGTATTTTCTGCTTATACCTTATTTAAATGTGAATACAACTTTCATTCTTGTTGCAAACTGTTACCAGCATTAAGTAAATATGGTTATTACATTTAAGTGTACTTTAATATATTTAAGTTCAAACATTATTTCAAACTGTACTTGTTTGTCATGTCACACATTTTGGAAAGGATAGGACTTGCTCACTGAAGCAATGATAAAATTAGACTACTAGGTAAACAGCATGCTACATAACAGTGAGCATTAATATAGAGGAATATTTAAAAATTAAACTGGCCCTCCCTATAATTAACCACATATCATATCTCACACTGTTGTTTCAATGCCAAGTAAACAGTAAGAGATGTCATCTTAAAAATTTTACTGGAATTTCACAATAAATCTTTAACTTCTAAACTTAACTCTTATACTGGTTGATAAAATTAACACAAACATATATGGCATATTATAATTGTCAATTTTCAGCTTAAAATAAAACAACTATTTTCCATATGTTTCAATATCTATCAATTTGGTTATTCAAATTATATAATTTTCAAGAAAAAAAACAAAATGTTTATGACTCTATGAGCTATGTGTTAATATTAGTATTAATTTGCTAATATTTTTTAACAACATTTTCAACAAAAATATTGAATAAATAAAGATCCTATTAAAGTTATAATTTTCCTTTACTGAAAATGTATTTCCAATAGGTACTTACCTCTGCTTACAGATATAGCTATTCCTGTTCAGTGCTGCCCTCTATATGGAATTTTTTTTTTCGCATGCCACAAGCCTTCAGCTTTGACGTAACCCATGACCAATGTGGTTCAACTGTGTCTTGCATGTAAATCCTCATGCAACAACCCTTCACCAATAGGAGTGCAACATACCTTCCTGAATCATGTGACTCTCTCTATTCGATTCTATCGAACTATCACTTCAAGTTTTGGAAGAAAATGGAAGCACCGGTTTTCAGTAGGGAGGAAGGGTGAGAGGAGATAAGTACCTATCTAAAATACATTTTCAGTATAGAAAAATTATAACTTCCGATACATTACATTACTTCCCTTCACATAAATAGCTGGAATCCCACAACGAATAGGTGGAGGTACTGGTGCAAGGGAAAGAAAGAAACATCCTTCAAAAGCTTCCGAAGAACACCCTAAAAGAGGAGATCCTCACATTAGAAAATCATACTTGGGAGACTACCACATCTGTACCAGGTATGCTCCTTGTCCAGTGTGGAAAGAGGTGATGCAGACATGGGCAGAAAATGGGAGGACATATCCAAAATTGAGAAAACAATGGGTGGATAGGAATCCAAATCACACAATATCTGAATCCCAACCCCAAAGATTACATGAATGTGGTTGAGAGTAAAAAGGATATACCCCTAGGTTAAGATTGGTTATGGTGCAATGGACTGCATATGGCAAGTCAACTGCATCCAAAACCCATCCACTGGAAACCGACATCCATGCAGGGGTAGAATGAGGATCATATCATCGGTAAGTCAACTACAATCCAAAACATAGCCATCTGGTGGGGGTAGGTAAGAAGATTATTCCATCTTCACCTCAAGTTCTGTACACCGGAGGGAAATCTCGGACCCACCCATCTGTGAATGGGACACATAAAAGTTATATAAATAGTTGCCCGATCCAGAAACCGACATCTGGACAATCAGTGTAAGAAAGATGTCGCTGTTAAGTAAACATTCCCACTCAAAAACAACCTGACAGAAACCACCCCCAGCACAAAAACATCAAGGGATAGCATAAGAAAAAAGAACTATTTAATCCTCAAGAACTACCACCATGACCCACAATGAGGGTGAAGTGAACAAGAGTATAATTGAGTAAGGGAACAGATACACGTGTAATACATGCGTGAGGACTTATGTTGATTGGTTCAGCTCTAAATCCAAAACCCAGTCACTGGGAACCGACATCCGAAGAGATGATGTCTCACTCCAAAGCTATAACATCCCCTCAGATAAACCTGTACAGAAATGGAGCATCAGACTGGGGGGACATCTTGTCACCTACACCAGCAGAACACCACTGCCCTACTCTCCACTGAATGGTTTCATCATCATTTGTATCATATATCACTATCACATTCAGGATAATGCCTCCATGGTCCACCACTCCAAAGGTTTGGAACTGAAAAGTGATAAGGACTACCATACTCCATTGGAAGAAAAAGGAGGGAGAAAATGTGGTGGAGAGTCTGGAGGAATATTAACACTGGAGACAGTGCAATGGATGACCACGAGAACTCTATTTTGAAAAGCACACCAGAACTGATTTATTAAATCGAAGGAATGGCAGGGATGGGCAGTTATCCCCTTCTGCTTTACCCATGAAGTCTATGGGTAAGTACAGTCCGGGATGGGCATATTAATGAAGCAAATCAATATTGCAAGGAAAAACCATGGAAATTATGAATATGAAGTCAACATGGCCTGACAGTGCAGATTTGACTAGTTGAAGTGTACCTGAGCAGGCACCACTTGCCATAGAGCTGATCCATACAGGAAAAAAGGGAAATGCCCTGATAAATAAGAGGTATAGAAAAGATAACTTACCCAGTCTCAGTCTTACTAAAGTCTGAAGATTGGCCACAAGAGGAAGATGATAACCCAACGATGAAGAAACAGTAATCTGATGCAGATAGTGAGAGATGAACATATGTGGTGTGGTTCACATGCCTGATTGAAGAATTTCCTCCAAAGGACAATGAAGATGAGATTCCTGGGAAAAGGTAAGGGGCCTAATCTAATGAGAAGACACCTGGAACAAAAACAGGAAGGAGGAGACAAAGAAGTTTAAGTCAATCGAATTAAAAGCTGAACCCAATTGGTAAGGGTGGAAGAAGAAAGGTCATGAACAAAGAAAATCTGCCACAGGATGCAGAGGTGGGAATGGGCACCATGGAAGGAAGTTGTGTAGTTAATATACCAATGAAGAGCATGTATGGAATATAGTAGTCTATCCAGATCAGACTGACGATATAAGTGGGAAATGACAGGAAGGGAAATCGGCAAGGAGGAGGAGTTACCCTAGTGAACTGCCAAAGTTTTGGGAAGGAAAAAGCAATCCGTAGAGAGGAGAACATATGTGGTATGACAATGGGCACATGAAATGTCAATGGCAAAAAATCCAACCTATGACATCCAAAAGACGAGAAAATAAGTCTTAATGAAAAATTGAAAACGAGGACAGAGATTCAAACAGAGGCAAAGTAAGGCAGTGAAGAACCACAATGACATCCCAATCCAGAAGGACTGCATGCTGAGGGCGAATCTAGTAGGAACACAACAATAGGGAGAGGTTAGGAGAGGTAAAAACTTTACAGTACTGGGAAAAATGTAAAGTATGAAGTAAGGCAGCTTGATAACCCTTACTTAGGAAGACAGAAGACCCCTGATCAAACAGCCAAGTGAGGAAATCCATAAAAAGATGAACAATGGGTCAAGCAGGTGAAAATCTAAGACCCAAAGACCAACAGTGAAAAATGTTTCACTTACAATGATAAACATCTATAGAAGAAGGGTGAATGGAATGAGCTAAAAACGAAGCAATTCGCCGGATGAGAGAGTATCATGTAACAAAGAAGGAAGAGGATTATAAGAAGTTGGTGAAATGGATAAAACAGAACACACCTGAGAAATCATCACTAAAAAAGCCATACCATGTCTAGCTGATTCTGCAGTAGGGGCATATGAAGACACAGCAACATCAGGTGGAAAAAAAAAGCTGTCAAATTCCTTGCCAGCCTGAACAGCTTCAGCATATTCAGGTGGAATATTGGCAACATCAGGAGAAGCAGATGGACTCCCATAATGATCAATCTCACTGTGACTGAGAGAAGCCAGTAATTCTATAGCCAAGTTACCCCAACATGCAGCCTACGTAAATGTGCTGATAGACGTTATTACCTCCATAGTGGTAATTTGGACTTCTGAATTCATTTTTACCAATGAATGATCAAAGTGTTAAATTAAAAAAATGAAACTGGGAAAAAATAAGTTATCTTTAAGTTCAGAAACTGTTTCAAAATTGAAAACAACAATTCCACTTTGGAATGAATGGCAAAAAAAAACTGTTTCAAAATTGAAAAGAACAATTCCACTTTGGAATGAATGGCAAAAAAAAAGCACCAAGTTTAAAGTTCTTAGAGAAAAAAAAACACAACTGAAGAGCACAATAAAATAAGTTTTGATGAGAGCACTGCTAAACGAGAAGTGATAGTTTGTAAGAATCAAATAGAGGGATTCCTATGCATCAGGAGGGTGTGTCACACTCCTATTGGTGGAGGGTTGTCGCATGATGATTTACATGTGAGAGACGGTTGAACCATGTTGAAGGCTCGTGGCATGCAAAAATATTTTTACATATAGAAGGCAGCACTGAGCAAGAATAGCTATTTATGTTAGCAAATTACCAAACTTATTTTACAAATGCCATACATTGAACACTGGAACAAGCAACTGACTAATAAAATAAAGAAAATTATTTCTCTGTGCAACTTACCTTGATAAAGCAAGTAAGTATGACCATTTGACATAAACTTTAAAAAAAGGCACAGCAGGAGTATAAAATATACAAATAATATAAATATAAAAAAAAATTCACTTTGTTGGGTCAGGTCAAAGAACAAACCAATCTTACTTGATCATACAAAAAAAAAATGTATACAAGAATGCAACACCACAAACTGACTCAAAACTATTTTGTAATCACAGCAAGAGACGGTCAAAAAGTCGTGATGTATTCTATGCTTATTATGAGGCTGGGAACCAGATAATCAAACTATCGAGGAAAGTAAGTGTTGGCTGGTATTCTGTTGTTTCTTTTTCACTCTTGCAATTTATTAATATTTATTCATAACATCAGAAACCTATGTAATGATCTATACTTTACTACTTCCAATTTTAGGCATGTTTAATTATAAAACAATGCACAATTAATTTTCTTTTAGCAATAAACATTGCAGTTAACTGATTATGTCTCACTATATACTCTAAAAACATTTTATCTTGGAAAAGTCTTATTATATAATTCCTGAAATATGTTTCTCAAAATGCAATTTTCTTGTAAGTATCATTGAAAAAAACAACAACAACCATAAACCATGACGAATTCATAATTAAATCTGGTGCATTTTGTTAATAAAACTTTAGACAAACTTATTACACTAGAAACATTTAAAATAATGTCACCACATACTCAGTCGTTCATACTTCAGTATTTTCTACAAAATTTCATTTAGATTATAAAGCTATCCAAACAAAAAATTTCAATGTTATGAAAATTTTTTCTGGACAGAAAAATTCTTGTAAAGACATGTTAGATTCTTAATTTTCATTATAAATTTTTCCAGTCTTCATTTTGTATTTAAAACAACCAAAAGATCAGAACCTATTTTTTTTTCAGTTAATTAATCAAAAGAGGAAAATGTTTGAAACTTAAATTTTTCACTAACTGTTGAGGTTTTATACAGACATTAGAGTTCTTTTGTGAGTTTTTTATTCCATCAACCTGGTCAGAAACTAATTTTTTACAATTACTTATTAAGAAAGTTGAAAACTTATTTTTCAATTACATTATATACATAAAAGGTGCTTACCATAGTTGCAATTTTTTGTTCTAACTTTTCCTTCTCCTGCTTTATCAACTTGTTAGTCTCTAAACTGTCTGACAACTGCTGCCTTAATAAAAGGACTTCTGAGGTAACTGTTGAAAAATAAACATTTTTAATAAGTACTTACAATAAGGTTGTGGTGATCAGATATCAATCGTTGTCAAGGCTAGTAGCCTATATGATCACCAAAATATAATTATTAATTACCAAGTTTCACTTTAACATTTAGGTAGTAGTTAATAATTAGTATCCAAGAAAACCGAAACTTTAATAAATAATAGTTAAACTTAGATGACCATATAAGCTACTAACCATGACAAAACATTTTCAATATTTTCAATAACAGTGTCTCTACCCTTATTATTGATTATAGTTTTACAAGCTGCTACAAAAGAAATGGCTATGAATATTTTACTGAAACCTGGACAATAGTAATGAATGCAGTACTTAGTATGTCATAGGGTAGTTTTGAAATTAATTCAAGTGCCTCCACTTTCTCTCTGAAGAATTTCTCGAAGTCCTTCACTTTTCCCCATTAAAAAATCCAGTGTTTTGCTAATTTGTATTAATCTGTGCAACTTATAGTGCATTAATTGGAAACTGCCACATTGAGGAGTTATAATTTTCCTATACTGTAAATGTATTTCCAATAGGTACTTACCTCCACTTACAGATATAGCTATTCCTATTCAGTGCTACCCTCTATATGGAAACAAATTTTTGCATGCCACAAGCCTTCAGTTCTAACGTACCCCATGATCAATGTGGTTCAACTGTTTCTTGCATGTAAATCCTCATGCAACAACCCTTCACCAATAGGAGTGCAACACACCATCCTGATGCATGTGTCTCCCTCTATTCGATTCTACCAAACTATCACTTCAAGTTTTGGCAGAAAATGGAAGCAGCGGTTTTCAGTGAGAAAGGAGGGTGGGAAGTGTGAAAGGAGTTAAGTACCTATCGAAAATACATTTTCAGTACAAGATAATTATAACTTCCAATACGGTAACTTACCTCCTCTCATAGATATAGTTAGAATCCCACACTGAATAGGTGGAGGGGCCGGTGCAAGGGAAAGAAAGAAGCACCCTTCGAAAGCATTCAAAGGGCACCTGAAAAGTGGAGATCCTTGCAGTGGAGGATCCTATGTAGGAGACCACACCACATCTGTACCAGGTATACTTTACACCCAATGTGGGAAGAGGTGTTGCAAACATGGGTGGAAAAAGAGAAGAGCACATCCAAAATGGAGAGAAAAATGTTTGGATAGGGGTCCAAACCACGTGATATTGGAATCTCAATCCCTTGAGAGAAAGTAATGTGGATGAAAGTAAAAGGATGTGCCCCTAGGTGTAGAGTGGCTATGGTATGAGGGACCATACACGGCAAGTCAACTGCATCCAAAACCCAGCCACTGGGAATTGACATCCATGTATTGACAATAAAGAAATGATTAAAAAGTATTTGTTGAAGAAAACAATATAATTAACCTAATTTAGGATTTACCCTTAAATTGAAGGGCAGGTAAGCTTAAAATAACTAAAGACACTTGTTAAGCCTAATCTAATGTTGTAGTATAAAGGATATCACTAACCTCTAATTGAAAACCCTAACTTTACAATAAGTATTTACAAATCTAACTAAACTTAGGTTACTGAACCCAAATAACAACAAATAATAATATTAATATATAAAAAAAGCAAAATATATAACATTATAATGGTTTATCTGTCCAAAAATGGCAAACCATAGTTAAAATGTGTGGGCCTCCAAACTCGAGGCCCGACAAAGGTCAACTCATATAATGATCAATATTCTAATGTATGAAAGCCAACAATTATTCTGTCAAGTACTGCCACCTGAAGCTGTAAGTGTGCTGAAAGTAAATGAGACCACTTTCAAAGTGGAAACATAAACTTTGGTGAAAACCAAAAAAATATGTGAAGAACAATAAAGGTATGTGATCACTTAAAATTGTTAAAGTGAAGTAGGAAAAAAAAGCTAGATAAATATTTCCACTTGAAATAAAATAATAATAAAAAATGCGGGAAGAAAGCATAAACAAAAAAAAACATCATGATGATACTGCTGTCAAATGAGACATGACAGCTCAATAGAATCAAATAGAAGGAGTCACATGCGTCAGGAAAGTGTGATGCACTGTACTGGTGGTGGGTTGTTGCATGATGATTTACATGCAAATTCAGTTGAACCAAGTTGATTGTGGTGTATGTGAAAGCTCAAGGCTTGTGGTATGCAAAAAACTTTTGCATAGAGACGGCAGTACTGAACAGCTATATATATATATATATATATATATATATATATATATATAGTAGAGAGACTATAGTAAGTTATACGTACGTACTATTATTACTTACTTATTCGTACTTGTTCAGTTACGTTACGTTCCTTTACCTT
>NW_013666666.1:163159-167277 GCF_000517525.1 Limulus polyphemus | reverse complement strand
ACGACGTTCGTAGTGGTTAGTAGTACGTAAAACTTTAAACGTTAACTATAGAAGACGGACGACGTACTAGACAGAATATATATATATATATATATATATATATATATATATATGAGAAGAGGCAATGTAAAGTTATCGGAATTCATAATTTCTCGTATTTGCTGTTGTACTTCGTCTTTACCTGGTTTTCTGCAACTATTTCAGTGCATCTTGTAACAGTTGATGATTACCATAGTAGATTTTTCTACTCATGTATGTGATATTTTATTCTACTGATTTTCATACTTCTCTTGTTAAACACATGTGTACATGAAACCTCAGGCACAAAACTACCTGACTCAGTGAATAACAGTTGGGTGTAAAAAAAGCCAATGCAGCAGTACACTGCTGAAAAACACGTAACATTCAAATGAATGCATATGCATGTATATAATTTAAACTTATTCTCCATAAAATGACATAAGAAACTGAAGAAACAAGATATTAAAAATTGTTAATTTAAAGAGGATAATAGGGATCATCAAAAAAGTACAGAAAAAAGTTGAATCAAAATTCAAAGATTATATTTTTAAAGCCTACAATTAGGGACTCAAAGAAAAATAAAAAAACTAGGCTGGAAATAGTGTCAACATTATTTTCTAAAGCTATAAATCCCTATTTTGACTCCACTAAAACGAATAAGTACTGTAGACATGAAGTCAAAAGAGGTATTTGTAGCTTGAGAAAATAATGTAGACACTTGAAAATATAACCTTTGCATTTTGATTTAGCTTGTTTCTGTAGTTTTTGATGATCCCTATTCCCCTTCTTAAATTAACAATTTTTATTTATCTTGTGGTCTACTATACGTTTGAATGAGAATGACCAATCACATGGGTAAAGCTAGTCACTCTAAGTAAATCTGACATTACGTGGAAGAAATGTTGAATTTAAACAGTTTGGTAGATAATTTTAAGCTAGTTAGTCTTGATATGGAAGCTTCAATCCAGTACAAATCCAGTGAAAATCTGTTGTCCAAAGTAAGTCTGTTACATTATAATAAAGACTGTATATTTCTATGTTATACTGTGTCAAGTCTTTTTATTTCATTTTCACAAGTTCGTGTATTCAGAGAAACATATTATTATTTTACAATAAATATCTTGTTGAATCTCCTGTTATCCTACAAACCCATCCCATTACTCTAAGGGATAATCAGTTTGACCTGAATATACCAGAACAGAAAAAAACATAAGATAAAAAATACTATTTCTATTTCAAAAAACTGCTAATAAGTAAAAATAATAAGTAAATAATCAAACTGATTTAAAATTTATACAAAACATTATAGACTTCCAAAACTCACTTAGAGCTTTTCCCTCTTCTAAAGCTCGGATTTGACTTCGAAGCATTTCAACTTCAGCCTAGACCAAAGGAGAAAATTATAACCTTTTTGGAAAAAAGTAAGAAATTATATTTTCAATTTTGAAACTGCAAAATTATTGACAAAAACATCACCTACATAACCTACAAATTCACTTCAGTATTCTACAATTTAGCAACATGAAAGTATTACACACACACACACACACACACACATATATATATATATATGTCCCAACAAAAACATTAAATACAAGTCACTCAAATTTTTTCACCATGAAAAAATAATTACTGTTACAAACAAGAAAACAACATAAAATGCCATACTGCTCAAGAATTTTATGGCTTAAAAATAGCATTGAATGCAGCCTCAACTAGCTTTTAAGATTGTCATCCCTCTAGTCAGCAACATCTATAAGATGGTCATAAAGTAATAATTTACGTAAGGTCTAGTTAAGCGTACTTGTCAAACTAGCCTACAGAAACCTTTAAATCCTATTATTTTAATATTAACAATTTTGATACAATATTTGAAAATAGGTTAAGTGTAGAAAAAAACGTTATTTCAAACAGAACATTTCATGAAATCTACAGAGTGCATGATGCATGCCCCAATACATTACATCTTTATCTCTTACACGTCCCACATTTTGTGTGCTTACTTGAAGCCTTAAAAAGTGATGATTATCTATTTGTTTTTTGCTTTTCTGTTATTAAATTTTAAACAAAAATCAACTTTTGAACATTAATAAAGTCAGTTGACACACAGGAAAGTACAACCAAATAAAAATTTTAAACATTTTACTGTGGATATGGTAAATATATTATAGTTGACATATTTTCATAAATTCTTCTTTAGTTTCACACTTACGTTCTAAGAATTATATGCCTGCTTTACATAAACATGAATTAAAAGGGATGATTAGCATTATTTTACAGCATTTTTCATTGTCACAGCTAAAATATAAATTTTAATTATTCTTTAATTGCTTTATATATATACTATCACTGAGCTGACCCCTTCCACAATTTGTCAAATACCCCATCATATACCAATACCTTTTTTCTTTCTATTACAACTTTTATTTCTATAACAAAAGATAAGAAAAAGGGGTATTAACCCTTTTGCAATGGTTTCCTGCAAATTTGTGGGTGACCGATTGGGGAAGGATACTTGGGCAACAATACATATGGAAACTCTGAGAATTCTCAATGCATCCTCACAAAAACTGCTAAGATTTTGTTAAAAATTTTTAGTATCTTCTACACAAAGAATGACATTATTTTAATTAAGACTTTCTACTCATCTCAACACAAGTTAACAGTGCCCTCGAGGCATGTTACAGTATTTTCAGCAAGATCATAAGCCTTGAGAACTAGGCCAATGTTTGAGATAAAATTAAAAAATGTTTAAACCTTTCAATAATGCATTTTAAAACATAAATCATACATAATTAACTAAGATATAATAGTAAAACCTATATGCAATTTAACTTTCTCTCTAACTGTAACATATTTTGGTAAGAAACAACCGTAAGTGCTATCACAGACAAAGCAGCCAACAATACTAAAGGGCAGTTGCATCTACCTGATGATGACAATCAATTTCAAAATAACTATTATTGGATTATAGTGTAAAATGAGATCTTTCTAATGATTATAAACAGCTGCAGCAAATAACTACATGTCGCTTGTAAATCTCAAGCCTATGTATAGAAGGTGGGTGTGGCACCTGTCAGAGGTTGGAAAAATTTATCTCTAATTTTAACATAATTCAGCCAAAGAACTTTATAACATATATGTCATTACAGGAAATACACATACTTATTGTCTAGACATAAATTTACAGGACTGGGCTTATCTGATTCAAAAGAGAGTGTGAAAGTTGAGATTTTTCTTAGCCTGTGGGCCACATGAAACTAAAACTGAAGTTCAAGTATTTGTTTCTAAAGGTTTCTTTTGAAACAAGGGAATTAAAACTTAGATAACATAAAACTTCAAATTATAACATACATTATAATGTGAATTTAATTGACATACATTGATAGTAAAATAGTTTAATTAAATTTTGAATGTAACTCAGTGACTTGCATAAAAAAAGGGATTTAAATGGGTACTCGTTGCAAAAGGGTTAAGAAAATTCTCTCTGAGACATATAGTCTGCCTATAGAATGAAATGAATTACCTTTTCTATTATGTAACTTATTATTTTCATTTCACTGTTAACAAGTCTACAATATTTCATCTACATCTTGTCAGTAACTTTCAAATGCACTCTAGCCTTTACCTCACTACCAACTTAAGGGAGTACCCAACGTGAAGAAAGGACACTTAGCTTAGTAAACACTACAGTAGATTATTATTTTATAGTTAGTTCATTTATTAGTTAAAAGGTCCATTATACTTTCAAAGAAGAATTTTCTACACCTATTGAAACATTTTTCAAACTGGAAGTCTACACTAGCCGTATTAAATGGAAACATTAACAGTGTAAGTGTTCTTTGATCCTGATCACACATTCTGAATCCTATTTTTATTTCTGTCTTCGAATTTGATCATTTCTTCTAACAAAAGCTTTCTTTCAATTAATCCCGTAGAATATGCATCTTCTTCTTCCGGAGCTTTTTCCCGTATCTATACGGGATCGCTATTTTCGGTTTTGGCAGGGTTTTTACGGCCGGATGCCCTTCCTGATGCCAATCATCCCCTAATTTAGCGGTGTAAAACTAGAGGCAAGGCTGCTAGTCATCACCACC
>NW_013666666.1:156260-163138 GCF_000517525.1 Limulus polyphemus | reverse complement strand
GTTTGGTGGGATGGGGGCGCGAACCCGCGACCCGCAGATTGCAAGTCGAGCGTCTTATCCACCTGGCCATGCCAGGCTCCTGTAGAATATGCATACATGTAATAAAGTACAGATAAATCTTGTGTTTGCT
Source organism: Limulus polyphemus (assembly GCF_000517525.1). Lineage (NCBI taxonomy): Eukaryota > Metazoa > Arthropoda > Merostomata > Xiphosura > Limulidae > Limulus > Limulus polyphemus. The sequence continues at coordinate 163,008 of NW_013666666.1, read as the reverse complement.
TTTTTTTCACAGGCACTGACCTGATCAACTCCACCACTTCCTCCACTACTGTCCCTATTTTCTAGTGCTGCATGTAGTCTAGATACTTCCTTTTTCAGCTCCTCTGAATACCATTTTTCTTCCTAAATATTATGAAATAAAGAAGATAAAATAAAGAAATAAAAAAGTATCACTGGGTTTTGTAATTTGACTAGTTACATAAAACATGAATCTTTATTATGATTAATAGGAGAAAATTCTGAGCACAGTCAATTAATCGTCCCTAAAACACTTCTGAAAATCAACAAACATATAAGTATCATTTTGTGAGGCTCAAGTTTACTCACACTGAGCTTGTAAACACACATGCAATGTTAGTTTCTACTTAGTTGCATCTTGTAAATGATCAAATAACCTGTTTCAATTGCTCTTACTTTATTTATATGAGGAATTACATGTAAATTTAACATTTTTTGTACATACAGTATTAATTTCTACATGTTGCTTTGCTTTAGAAATGCTGAAAATAGCAACAAATTAAATTATTGTACCCTGTACTTGAACATTTTAATATTTATGTAGTATAAAATATTACATTTCTTCTATTTATAAATCAATTATCTTATAAATTCTTCTTAAAGCATTGTTGGGGAACCAACAACAGCAAAAAAAAAACTGTTTAAAAGAAATTTACTTTTAAAATGCTGTTACCTTGAGAGATATCTGGAGGTCAGAAATGTCCTGTTGCAGTACAGACAGTTTACCATCTTTTGATCTGCAACGAAAAGTAGATAATTTCAAGAAGTGACAGAATAAGAGAATTACCAGCATATTCTTCATAGTAAAAGAACATTCAAACTTTAATAACCACAATATCTGCAACTGCCATTTCAATAAAAATTAATTTGTTCAAATAACATACATTTATTGAACATGAAATTAAATGATGATTAAAAAAACGATTTTAAAATTGTGTTAAAAATAAATATTAAATGTCAGTTACTCTACAATCACAAAGACTGAAAAAACTATTGGTGAACTGACATTATTTAACATGTGCTTTTTGAAACTTGGAACAGTAAAAGTGTGAGCTGACAAAATAAATACTTCATATTTTGGGAAACAAATGTCACCATTACCAAGAAAGGCTCAATATTACAATCAATGTGTGTGTGTATGAAAAGAAAGACACAAAACTGAAATCGAAGGTAATATCAATATTTCACTGAAGTTTATATTTCATAGTGTTCTAGGGAAACAGTCCTCATAAAATAATTATGACTACAATGTGAGAGTTAGAAGTATATATCCACTGCATGACAAACAATAATGGTCAGTCATCGCTCATAAACTGAACACTTTTGTCCGAGACAAATTTATATATATGCTCAATCATGTTGTTAGCTTGTCAAATATTAATGTGGCAAAATGAAAAACATTTCCTTTGTTTTCTTTAATAATTTACCATAAATTTATATTTAAATAGTAAGATCAGTTCAAAATGATAGCAAAACAAATATGCAAGAGATTAATGCATTGTACAACATAGTTAAATAAAATATATGAACATGAAGAATTTACCCTGTTACCAAAGTTTGATTGTATTATATAACATACTGTTTTACTTCACAACTGACAACTGTTTATGTGAAGGGGGCGTAGAGAAGATGCTCATATACAGTGTCAAAAAATCAGCCCCATAACCCAGTTACTAATGTAAAAGTTTTTTAACTTGTAAAATAAAAACTTTACTTTTATAAATTAGTCCTCAAAGACTTTCTTCTCAAGCATCACTCCAAACTAGGCAATTGTTACCCATTTAAATCTTGTTTATTTAGTATTTAACACGTATTTTCTGGCTCAATGATTTCAATCAGAGTAGTTAAATAGGATCTACTAACTGGAAGCTCAAGAATACTGAGTCACAGGGTGTGTTTCATGTTTCTCACCAAGTTTGTCACACAGAAAGAGACAGAGCAAAAAATGTACAAATCTTTATGACATAAAAACAAAACACAAGGGATAGGGTTTGTAGTGGACATGTAAAACTTGCAACAGGAAAGTGAAGAAACCTTATTAGTTCAGTGTAAAAACCTTTCCCTGTGTAAGCTACAGTATAAGAAGAGTTAAATGTAAAATAAAACCCAAAAGTTAAACTTACATTGAATCCAAAAGATTAAACAATAAGTATGGCAAAACAAACTCCACCTTACTCAAAATCCGATCCCACTGTTAAGCTAAAACAAAGTTTAATCAGATAGGAAACGTTAAATTCTACAGCAATCAACAGTTAAGTTGAAGTCCAAAAAAGTTACCTTTACAGGTACAAACTTGGCTTTCTATACAAAAAACTATAACATAACACAAAACCAAATCTGCACATGTTACTGTCATCCACTGCAATCCTAGCACCCAAAGAAAAGGTGCAGCAGCCACTAACCATTATCTGATTCACCAACAAAAAAAAACAATCATCTATCTCACAAGTTATCTTTCTTGTAAAAAAACATGGTTAACTTACAATTAGTGAATTTATGTGCCACATGCATTGGAGAAAGGTAAAGTTAAGTAGCTAACTTGAGTGACTTTCTGCATCCAAACTTAACTAAAAGAAAAATACAGGAATTTCAATAAATTTACATATTAGCTAAAGGTGGGAACTAATGCATGGCATAGTGCTGCACTAAAATGTCATAAACTTCCTACAATCATAGAAAATTTGCACTACTGACTGCAAGAAACAGTATGAAATGTTCCAAAAACACATACATTAATGCACTCATGTACTTAAATCATGATTTACTTAACATGTTTAAAAAAACTATTATTTATAACTTTGTTTAATGTACACTGGTGTTTATTACTACATATATTTCTATTAATATAAATGAATCAACAACCTATATCTCCAGAATGTATCTTTATTGGCTGAATATTTTGCTATTATAAGCTTTGTCAGGAGCTATTAATAACCTACCAGTTTGCTAATCTTGTTGCAACTAAATTGCAGTTAATCAAATATTGATACAAGTGTCTAAAAGTTTTAGATTAGTGTTAAGAATCACATGGTACATCATCCTATGCTTTTGCTCAGACTGTATTGTGAGTATCATAAAATATAAAGTATACAGTTTTTACTGAATTAGAAACTCAAATTACCAATATTTACAAGTTACAATATAAAATAAGAACCTCATACCATTTCTATTTGCTGAGATATCATAATATTTAGCAAACACATCACAGTGGTTCTGCCCATCTCTTCCTCATTTGAAAATATTTGTTTACCTATGTCTACTTCTCTTAAGTATGTGTATATAACCAATCAAAAATGCTCATTTTGAACTATGCAATCCTGTCAGTCTTCCTAAAGTACTTACATGGGTAAAGTCATTATAATCATTGCAGTGTTTGAAGAGTGGTGATTAAGGCAATACACTGATTGGAAATGGGAAAACGCTTTAATGGGAATCCCTCGAAAGCAGACCCCAAATTTAGCACTGACTTACATTGTAGTACGCAAGTAAGTAGGCCTACTAATTATCATTCATAACTTGGTTGAAGAAATTAAACTTGCATTATAGTGGCAAGAATCATTAAACTGAAAAAGTGCAAAATAGTAGTTCAAGCACTGAATTTGTATTATAATGGCCCTGTAAATGTGAGCCAAAGCCCCATGGGTTCACTAGTATATATATATATATATATTGCATGTCATTAACAGCCAAACACATATCAATTCTTGGTGTACTGTGTCAGCATGTTATTTTCTTTCCTGAAATAAGTACAAATGACATTAGAAATGTGTTTGTTTAATTTTAAGAATATAATGTCTATTTCCCTATGTTTCCAGACTTCTAGGACACCCTGTATATACATACATATATATGTATTTGTTTCATTGTAACTTTACACTACATTTTATTATAAGTATGGTCCACTAACATAATGCATAAATATCAAAAACTTATACATACACTGACTATCATCATTTCTAAAAATGGGCTTTGACCAATTACATATCATACCAAAATAAAATATATCTTTCAACCAATACAGACATAGACCTGACACATGTTAGCATTTTGCAAAAAACTCAACAACCGGCAATAAAATTTACACATGAGAAATGGATAAACGACCTGCTATTTAAGCGTACTGTTTGTTCTGTAGGTTTGAGCTCCAAATTTATAATGGTGAATCGTACTGGTAATTTAAATACAGATCTGTGATGATTTTGATGTAAATATATAGTTTATAAACATTAAAAGAACATACAACACTTAATTCTAAGTTAACCCAGAATCATAATCACACTTAAAAGTTGTTACATTGCATTCATAATGCAACAAAACAAGCTGGTTCACAGTAGGTATTACATGAAAACTTATGTGGGTAGGTGTGAAAAAAAGTGTTTGTATTTTAAGATATTGCATGTGTTTAGAACCAGACCTCAAATACACATAGAAGAAAGGATTTTTATTTCAATCCCTTACTAAATTCCAAGGGAAAATAAAATAGTATTTTCATCATTGTTACAGTTATAGAAGATACTTATACCTCTAACACAGTTTTAAGTTGTGGAAGATATTCATACTTCTAACACAGTTTTAAGTTTTGGAAGATACTTATACCTCTAACACAGTTTTAAGTTATGGAAGATACTTATACCTCTAACACAGTTTTAAGTTTTGGAAGATACTCATACTTCTAACACAGTTTTAAGTGTTCTTTTACTTTGCTTCAATCATGTAAAACTTTATCAATATGACAATTCTGCACAAGCCAAAACTGATGCTCAGTTCTGGTCTGTTTTGTATCTACTAAAAGGCCTAACATAATGTGAAAGATGACTGAGAAAGGTTCTTTTACGAGAATTATCATTAATGAAATAGGTTAATATATCACATATAAAATAATGATAAACAGAAACTGTAATGTCACTTATTATGGTTCACCCATTGTGCTACAGCTGTTTAGCATTTGGTTTTCTGACAATACCTTTTTGAAGTTAGTGGTACTAAATACAGCATTCATTGCTGTTTAACACTTAAATGTAACTTATTCTGCTTTCATAGCTAAATTTTTTTAATTAAATTTCTCTTTTCATTTCAATTACACCTAGATACATTGCAATCTACACCAGTAATAATTTCTTAGTGATTAAGGCTATACAATAAATCAGGAGTATAAAAATGTCATCAATAATTAAATGTGAAATAAGATAAAAAGTTTTAGAGGTATTAGAGTTGCTGCCTAAACTTTCAAATGAAATCTATATAAGCTAAGATTATATTACAATACTATCAATGATTTGATTGGCCATTTTCCATGTTTGACTTGACAGTCTTCATTCTGGCCAATCATTCTGACTTAAATGACAGTCATATTCTATTGTAAATACAAAGTCAATAGCTGTACAGGAAATCAAAATTACTTTTGAAATAAAATAATTTTCTCTCATTAATATATCAAGAACAGACATGATGACTAACCTATTTTTTTTTTTTTACTATTTAATCATTTGATTAGTTATTCTAATGAATATTTTAATTGTTCTCAAAGGTTTCTTTAAAGAAGAGCAAAAATATGAGTAATTTGTCTGGTAAAGCAGTAGATATCACTATGGTTTGATGTCAACATCTGTTTATTTTACAAGTTAATTGTAAGGCTACTTTTTTTAAGGAATTTTATTAAGGTGTAGAATGAAGATATAATCAGTCAATCATAAGTTTGTTTTATTACTAAAATCTCAACTGGCTTATTGAATCAGCAGTGTTCTGGGTAGGAAAACTACACAGTGATAAGGTGGCAGGAACTACATATTTCCATTATAACTAAAATGTTAACTAAGTTTTTCAAAAATTAGCATATAAACACACACATGTATATTTAACTTTATATTCAAAAATCATTAAAAACATACCTTGTCTACATGACAAGCCACACAAGGTACCACCATGCAAGAAAAAGAGAAAACAGTTAAAATACTGAAATATAAAACAAACTGATTACTTTTATCTTATTAGTAACTTTCAATACTCTAAACATTTCTTAAGTAAGTTAACCAAGCTAAATTATTAATGATAATTTTCCTCTCCAAAGATTATTGTGAAAAATCAATTTAAATATTTATTTACATGTAGTATTTCATACAATAATAATTACAAACAAATATTCAATGAACATGTAACATTTATGCCTAGCAATAACTTTGACATTTACCCGCTACTAATCAAGGGTCATACATAATATAAAAACTTTAATTTAAAAATACCAATATAATCAAATTTTCATAAACATCATTATAATTAGCCATGTACAGTATAACAGATAAAAATACCAATATTTAGCCTAAGGCAATTTTCAACATAGTGTGTGGTTTGATTTATTAGAATCATATCCCATTAGAAAGTTAAGTCCTCTCAGTGTTCCATATGTGTGTGTGTGTGTTGTCACATAGGTACTTATTTCAAGTTGGAATATCTAAATAATATTCATGTATGAAGTAGACAGGCAGAAATATACTTAGAGGGAGAGCTACATTTGGAGAAAAAAAAAAGAGGAAATTAGTAGCAAAATTACATTAATGTGGGGTTTTTTTGGCATGCCCCCTTGGAAAACTTTTGTAATATTCACAGAAAATGATGCACTTTTTTTAATGATATTTGAGGCTGTGTTTACACCTCATAAGTATGTATTATACACATACATATATATATATATATATATATATATATATGTATGAATGCTATATATATATATATAT
>NW_013666666.1:126203-156033 GCF_000517525.1 Limulus polyphemus | reverse complement strand
TATATATATATATATATATATATATATATATATATATATGACTAGAATAACCCTTTTGACAAAATATCAAAAATTTTTATATTTGATTGATTTATTGTATATTTTATTGATGAAAGATCCTACAAACCACATGTCATTGTATTCAGTGTGAAAAACCATCTTAAAAGTACACCCATATGGTCCTTAGGAAATGAAACAGCAGATGTACCAAAAATGCCCCTATGGTATTCAAGAAGTTAGCATATATGTTATGCTATCGAAAACATTTTAATTAACCCTATAGTTTTGATAATGTAGTATACCACTGCAACTTTCTCTTATTTGGACAGAAGTATACTGTCTAACACTTGCTAGAAACTGAAAGTAAATTTGGTTCACAAATGACCTTAATAAATAGCACAAATGTATAATTACAACAAACATATAATAATTAATGCATAATATATTTGAGAATGTATTTAATTTTGACAGTATTATGTGAAGCTTTATTTATATTAAATAATTTAAAAAATTTAATCTATTACAGTACACCACTGATTTTCCGGCAACTGATGGGCTGGCACCTCCTGATTCGCTCAGTTTTGTAAATGGCATTTTGGTCTTTTGATAGACCAGGGAGGGTCAGGTGCATGAAGACCTCTTCTTCCTTTCCCAACTATAATTTTAATGCTATTGAATGTTTATGTAGATATGTCATAAGGGTCGGAGTAAACCGCATTTGCTCCGACCCCTTTCAGGGCAATGTTCATGTACGTATCTGCATTTACATTCTTGTGTTGTGCATAACATCTCTTAATTCAATGTTGTAAAATCTTACACTTAACGAACAAATCCATATATGCGTACAACACATTTGAAACTACCCTTTAAATGTATTTGTTTTAGTCCAAACTAGTGTAGGGTTAAGGTCTAGTAGTACGTGGCCTTATTTAATCCTCATTTCTAAACTAAATGTTTACAGGTGAGAGGTACTTAGGTCTACTTCCATCATGTATGTAGTGGCGATCAAGTTCACAGAGTAGGTCATTCTTTTATCAATTTTTCCCAAAGTAATTTAGAGTATTATGCAAGAGTCTATTGGCTATTGTTTGTATATTTGCATAGCTGTGCATAAATTTTTATTAGGTGCTGCAGGGGACTTTATATGCTGTGGTAATAAGAGCATTTTGTATATATTGTAGCTTATTTATGTGTTTGGGAGCTGTGTTTACCCATGCGGGGTAAGCATATTCTACAATGGAATGTATATATGTTTTGTATATTTTGATAATGTGTCAGGTGATGTTCCCTGGTTTTTGCCTGTTAGACTTTTTGCATAATTTGTACGTTTCCAGATTTTTGTAATATATTATTCGTATTAGTTTTACCCACATCAGTTTTGGGTCAAAAGTTAATACTAAACATTTTGCAGAGGTTGTGGTATGGAGAAGTGGTACATTCATATATAGTTTAGGTGGGTCTTTTTTGTTTTGTTAGTCTTTTGTTAGTAATTGGTTTTTAGGAACGTTTACTTTTATTCAATATTCTTGGCAATATTCTTCTATATTATTTAGCAATGGTTGCAGATTTGTTGCTGCTATGGATAGGGTGGGGGCACTTTTCCAGACCGCAACATTGTCCGTGAATTGTGATGCAAATCCATGATTAGGGTCTTTTAAAGGCATATTGCTCACATACATGATGAATGGAATAGAGCTCACTACCCCTACTTGAGGGACACCTGCCTCTGGGGTGAATGACTCAGAGTAGGTTCCCCTGACACTTATTTTACAATTTCTATTTTCCAAAAAGTTAAATAGCCAGCAAATAATCACCCATGGTAGTTCCAATTCCATCATGTGGAACCTTAGACCATTGTGCCATACAGTGTCGAAAGCTTTCTCATCATTGAGAAAGCAAGTGACAGTGCATTCATTTTTATTAAAACTATCTTTTATCCAGACAAAATTACAATAGTGTACTTGAAATTCCCACGACCACCAGACCATCCTTACTGGGTGGCCACAGATGGCATTGAGTGTGGCGCACACTCTTTCTGGACAGGCTACTTACATTTTAAGTAGGTACGGCACTCTCGTGAAAATATTCTTATAAATATTAAACTAGTGGATCAAATTACTTGGATTTTTTCATGAATATTGCCAAGAATATGTAGTTTTACAAGATACAAATATTTAGTTTCGATTTTTACTTCAATTTTTACAACACAGAATGGTGATAATAAAATATAACGTACTTGAAAATAACAATAATAATAATAACAGTAAAACTCTAAAATTTGCCACTTTGTAAGCAGTACTACTGCAACATTCTTTGTAAGTACAATAATCAATAAACATTTTTAATTGATACTTGTACTAATGTATTTAATTAATCATTTAATTCACATTTAAGTTACATTCAATATTTGTTTTATTTAAATTCTAGCAGTCCATGGTGCTTTAGAGATGCAGGAGGGGTATAATTAGTGGGTCAGAGGTGTATTGTTGAATTATTATTATGTGACCTCTGTTGATACGGCAAAACTGATAATCCGGCAAGGCTCTAGAACCTAGGGTGCCGGAAAATTGGTGGTGTACATGTAACCGTAATACAATGTATACTCATAACTAAAAGGTCTACATTACTATAAATTCTTCAAAGTTTAGATAATGGTGAAATAATGTTTGACCAGAAACAGAGGGTAAATCAGATCCACAGATTTTGTTTGTTTATGGCAAAGCTACTAAAACTACCATCGATAATTCTGAGCTGCCAACCAGTGAAAGCAACTGTCTGGCATCACCCATCACCAACTCCATGGCTACTCTTTACCAATTAATAGTGGGATTGACCATTAAATGTTAATGCTCCCAGCTAAAAGGGTAAGCATATTCAGCACTGGGCCCACAGATTTTGAAAGAAAATTCTTAATCTTTATTAACTCTCTCGCAATGAAGTTAGTAAAATCAACCGACCTCATAACCGCTTTTGTACTCATTAGTTTCTATAGTATAACTTTTAATACACTTTGTGTATCTTCACAAAATTTAGCAGACTTTTAGCAAACATTACAAGTCTTTTGCACACAAAAAAATAAGGTTTTTTTAATGAAATATTTTTACTAAAGATTTATCTGTAATTATATATAGTATTTCTGTATACTAGTCCAAGTGCTAAGTGATTTCCACACTTTTCTGCATCTCCCAAATCTTAAATTTTATTTGCATAATCTCTAAAACCTTAAAAAAACTTTTTTTTCAGTAAAACTTTACATCTTACCTGTTATTTTCTCTATCATAACTTTATACAAGGTTGGTCAATTCTACTAACCTCGTAATCACCAAACAAAAAATAATTGAAATAAATCTAAATCACCCCTTTTTTTTTCTAGAATTACTTAAAATTGTAATATGAAACTACATTTCTTTATCCTAAATAGCTTTAAACTCTTAACAGTATACATCTATTTATAAATAAATTTTATTGTTTTATTGCCCTTTGAATCCTGTCTAATTACTATTAGTGCCATTATAAAATGTAAATCACTTGGCAAATGTGCAGCTCACATTACGCTATCAAATTATATTATGCATGAGCTACTCACAAGCTGCTCACAAGTATATCCCATGAAAAATTTTATTATATTACTACTTATTTCACCTAATCTAACCTTAACTAACACAAAAAGTTTCCTATTTTTTACATTTCAATTATTTTTATAATAATAAAGAATATAAATGAAAAAAAGTACTTACCTGGGGTCTTTTTTTTTGCTGTTGACTGTGGATGACACTTAACCCTACTTTTTTATACTAATGGTAGTAATGTTTTATTTAATTGAATAATGCACCAAAAAACACTGAATAATAACATGCAAAAAAGCAGACAATCTCCCATAACTGGTTCTAACTATGTGACAAGAGCCATTAAAACTTCATCTAAGCTTGTTGATATGTTTCCCATGGGAATCAAGCTTGAACTGAAAGCAAAATTGACAATTCTCTTTACAGAAAACAATGTAACATAATACATCAGTTGATAGATGAAACCTTCACTTTCTACTGGTTATAAATATGTAGCATTGTACATCAGAGAGAACTATTGGTAATTTCTGAAACAGAGGATGTGACAGGTGGGCATGGCACTCTGGGTCTGGTTGTCTATTTCATAACTCTGTAAGCAAATAAGATTAAAGGCTATGAAAATTATGCTTTGCTTTAGTGATGATGATATTATAATAAGTAATTTATGTTAAATTTTGTACTTCTTGGAAGGGTGGTAAATAAATTAGAGAACATGAGATGCCTAGAGAGCAAATGCCACAATTCTCACACTAACAGAAATTCTACATTTTTTTAACATTGCTTTATAAAAGTAAGAACTTAAAACTTGTATAATATTAAAATATGGATTATTAGCTACATTTTTATGCTCTATTTATTGGTATAACATGGAAAAAAAGTAGTTTAATAAAATTTTGAATGTAACTCACTGTATTCTTGTGACATGCACAGAAAAAAAAGGTGCCCTTAGAGAGAGGGTTAAAACATTTTACATCAAGTGAACCATTACTTATTTCCATGTATTTCTAAAAATAAGTTTGAGTACCAGATACTGTATATTTCATTTCTAATTCAGCTGGATACATTTTTTTTGTTTTTTTTTAAATCATATTCCTGGATTGTTTAACTGATAATAATAATAATAACTGGTAATAATACCAAAATACTGTATAATGAAAAAAACTGACCACGAGAAAAAAAACTGTGGTCAGATGGACAAGTTAAGATTAGCACTCTTTCAAATTTTGTGTCACTAATAATATTACAGTTAGAATAACAGTTGATATACACATCTATATATTTGATTACCTGTTCATCTTGAGGTGTATGATGCCTATTGTAATGAGACTGTAGCTCTCTTTCTGTTCCCAGCCTCATCTTGCATGCTGGACATACATACGTAGATCTTTGTGATGCTTCTGTACTTCCAACTGTTGCAGTTTCTATGTGAGCACTCTCATAGTGGTCCTGTAAAGCTTCTGGAGAAGGAAATGCCAGCATACAAGAGGGACACAGGAAACCCTATTGTATTGTTTAAAGTTCAAATATTCAAGTTTTAGAAACTGTAAAACACTACAATTTTCATCAAACTTTTAAATAAACCATTCTTTTCTAAACTTGTGAAACATTATTCCAAAAAATAAAGATACTTGTTTGCTAAACAATCACATTTTTTGGTGATGAGAAAAAAATAAACATGCTCATACTGGTTATTTTTAAGTGTCGTTTAACTACTCTATTAAACCCATTTACAGAAACACAAAAATTAAATTCACCTAATGCATAATCATATTACTTACTTTATTAGAATGTTCTTGTTTCAATGAACAAATAAATAAAAATATATTCTTATTATGTTCTGTGCCTATAAATTACTGTGTATTATCCCTTTATGGACCACAGGGATGTCACTGATTTCACTTGTTTTTTTTCTTCTCAGAGTGGAAATACTTACCCAACTTGCATGAAACTTATAACAAATTTACTAAATTGTATCAATTTTCAGCTTAAAATATTCGTATAATTTGATTTAGTTTTTCTCTCATTTTTATTTTTTTTTGCAAAATTTCAAAAATGTTCTTATGAAACATTTTTGAAAATTTTTTTAAATACTTCTTTTCATCTTAGAATGAATAACATTTTGTATTCTTAATCAGAAAGTTCCATTTTAAATATTCATTAACATATTTCTCTTGGAGCTTTATTTTACTTATAACAATAGTCACCTCTTCTGGCTATAAATCATAAAAAAACACAGAATAAGCTGACAAAAATTTATTGTTGACACAGAACCTGATCTTTCAATGTTGTTAGGTAAGGTTAAGTAACAATATTTCTGCTAACTATATTTTCAATACATAAAAAACTCTTATTTATATGGATTATTTGAATATGTTGAATTTTAAAATACTATACAATAAACTGGGATTTAAGTCATTGGAATATTTTGTCATCACCTACTGTACTCACTTTATCTATGTTTACATGATGTCTAGTCATAGAAGAAAATTTCCATAGATTTTAAATATAATTTAATAAAAAGAATTTTCAGGAATAAAGAGTCATCTAAAGAAACTATTAAAACATTTTCAGATCTGTGATTTGTTCCCAAGTTTTCTGGATTTCCCATTAAATTTTGCTATTCTTCCTTGGAGAAAGTAGGTCATTTCACTTTTCTATGAATTGATAAATTACTTCTCATGCCACTATTCACTCCACAGTGACATAAATAGTCTATAGTTTGCTCTATCCAGTGGTATTTAAGCTTTGCCTTAGCTATTTTTAATGCTAAGTTTCCTTAGCAGTTGTTCAGATCACACATTTAAAAACCATAAAAGGATGGCAATGAAAAGCTGTATCAATAACATCAGGGTAGAAAAGAAAAACAAAACATGGATAATTTTAATCTTAATGAATGATCATTTTTAACAAATATGAACTTATGCTTTGGAATATGTAGAAATATTCTAAAAAAACATAAGTGTGTTGTTTATAACCAAACATTACTCTGACCTGCACAGAAATGTATGCTTGAACAGTTTAATCTTTATTTGCAAATTGCACTACATAAATGTTACAAAATGACAAGATATCAATTCTAAAATACTTATCAAGTTAAACATTATTAAAATGAGTTATAATTATTATTTTTAGTTAAATTTGGAAATTTCATGTGCAGATGTGTACTCAACACCTGAAATGTGCTCAAAGGTCATAACAGAAATAAGACCATGTGAAAATAATTTTAAACTTTGACATTACAGATAAAATACTTTAGTACTACTCCATACAAAAAGCATTGTACAAGCATTAAGTTATGTGTGCATAACTGATTGACTAGCTAGTAAAGTTTGATGAATTTTCTATTTGGCTGTTTCCTATTTAGAGGGTATTGTTAAAAATTAAATGTTTTTTTCTGTTAATGGCAACTAGAATAATCACGTAAATTCAACAACTGTTTCTAGTTTAGAGAGATTATGAGCAATCCAGCCATGGTTCATATGAAATATTATCCCTTTTAGTCTGTGGCAAATGTTGTATGGCAGAAACTCTAAACATTTTTAGATCAGCCACTCCCCATATTTAATCGTCAATTGATTCAAAACTTTTTGTGGTCGGATATGCGAGTGTTGACAGTATTACTTTAAGTAATCATGGTATTCATTACAGTATATATTTGAAACTATTTTCCTGAATCTTCTCACAGACCTGTAGGATACATTTCATGCTCTACAGGTGAACAATCCACTGACAGTTTTATTAAAAATGACCCCCTTTTACCCGAGACAAATGTTGCAAAGAACTTTTAATCTTTTCTCTCTGAGAATTAATGTCATTCTGGATGAAAGAAATGCAAACATGGTAAATTTGGAATTAAAACTGAGCTATAAGGTTCTTAACTGGATGTCAAATTTTAACTTGAAAAATACAAGTTTCTTAGATTTTTTCAATGATTATTTTGTACTTAATATGCAAGTCTTTGCCAAGTAGTGTGTTATTTTGTAAAAGTGATTAATTCCAAAAAAATAATACCTTAGAAGCTTATGTACTAGAGAACTTAGGAATACAGTCTGTAGCAACAATTCTAGTTTTTTTGAGACTGACCTTTTTGCATGGAATGTAATGTGTGTGGTGTGCTAATGGGAACCAGCTTTTCTAGTTCAGTTATTTTAAAACAAGTATCCGACTGACATGTCAGAATACTCTAAAATCAGTGATATATATCAGGTCAGACACCTAAAGATGTAGATTTTTGCTATGAGTTATCTCTCCAAATTTAATTCTAAGTCAGATTTTTGTACTTTTTGTGTATCATAAAAATGTATTTTAGTTGAAAATCATGGGTACGACAGATGATGCAGGAAAAACAAAAACACCTAATTTTAATGTAGAGCTTTTGAAAGTACATCTCTTGAGACATGTCAGATGGTACTAAAATCTTAATATAATGGACATAGCATGTATATATATGTATCTATCTATGTATGTAACCGAAATAATAAATACAATGTGATGCCATTTATTGAATGGCACCACAAACAAAAATCCATAAAAAATTTCACATTGGGTATTCAATATTCAGACAATTAGAAAATAACTAAAGTATGTGCAACAATAATTTCTTTGTCACAGAACACAATTTTAAATAAAAGTACTCTCCTCACAACAAGAACATAACTGTCACTAGGACTGTTTGTGAAGGTTTGATTTTATCTTCATTGACTAATTTGTAAATATATTACCAATAACATGGAGTTCTTAAAAAAAACTGTTACTTTTTCAATACAGGGTACCACTTTTAATATATAAAAACATTAGTTTGTATCAGCACAATCCGAACATTTTTCCCATGCAGTACTTCCCACAAAAATCATCTTTTAGAAAATGTTCACTTTTTCTATAGTTTTTTCAATGGGTATCAATACTGTGAATACAGCTGCCTGTAGGGTGGCATTTCTGCTAGTGATAATAACCAGTGAAAGTTTTTAAAGGAATGGACAGAAAAAAACAGAGTTGTTATGATTAGTTGTCTATGAAGTTTTTGAGATGATGTTTTGACTACTATTTGTTCTGGGATCCTGATTTTTTCCTATACTTGAGGGTTTCTTTGTTCTACTTTGCATTCACTCCTTAGTTTGAGTATTTCTTACTAAATTTTTTCCCTTGTAACATTTACACTTGGCTCTCAGTCAATTTATATCTAGTGTCTTTCAATTTGGGTATTACATTTCTTTTGGTTTTTGTAAATTTTTCTATTTTTTAATATTGAATTGAGTTTGCTGGATTAAAGATACATAACAAAATATTCTAATATAAAATTAATGGCTCTGGTCAGAGCTCGGAGATTTCCTAGTGACAAGATTCTCATACGTGAACACTTTGTCAGCAGGTTAGTAAATTATTATTTATGTGTATGGTTTTGTCTATCATATTAGCTGGAAAGATAGTTTAAAGTTATATAAGACAGAAAAATGCTTTTCCAGCTGGGAGAAAAAATCTTATATTTCGTTTGGAAGACAGACTCATAAAGCAGTTGTAGATATTAACAATTTTGTTTTTTCCTTTTCAAGTGTAAATATATATCTAATAACTGATTATGTTTTTATTTATGAACATTTTGGATTTTTACCTCTTTTTTTTTTTACATCAAATCACTTTTACAAATTCTTACATTTCACAATTATTGAATCTGGCTTTTTATACAAGTGTAACTGAGGTTGAAGATCACAATACGAATCATTATAAACAACAGGAGAATACAGCTGTTTAAAGTTCTATATCAGTCAGCAAAGAGATAATAAATGCCAATAATAAACAATTTTTCCAGTTGAATAAAATATATACATATATATATCATACCTCAGCTGCAGTTTGCTGATCATTCCCATCTCGATCATTAGAAGTAACTGGTGCTTGTTGAGCTGGGATCTGAAATTATGTTAGCTCGTTAATAAAGATTTACATAAACCCAATTCAGATACATCAACAAACTTTTTTACTTATATATACTCTCTATGTAATACATGGTGTAACGTATCAGGTTATCAGGCACATAAACAATAGTGATGACAAATACCTTTAACAAAACAAATGAATTTCTGTTATGTAGGAATTAAATGAATAACATCAACTCTTTCATAAACCTAATAAAATAATTTCATATCTGGAACTTTTTGAAGTGTTTCAAACTTACTTTTTACCTCAGAGTTATGCATGTAAACATGGACTCAAATAAGAAACATTATAAACATGCTCATTTAATATCAAGAAAGAAATAATTATTTGAATACAACTATGATTACAAAAACAATGAAACATTATATCTTTGTAATTATTTCAAACTACATGTAATATATAAATAAAGATATGTCTGTTAACTATATATGTACAAAATTATTGATTATTGTACATTTTCAAAAATTCAAGTAAATATAAGTATATATGCAATACAATGTCTTTAACCTTTACATTCATTTGTGAGTTGGAAGGAAGAAATTTTTAAACCACTGCTGTAAATTAATAACAAATTTAATTTAAAACCTTAACACACTGATCTAAAAACTAGGTTAAAATAAATGCAAAGTTTAAAAATCAAGTGTAAGACATTTCAGTTGTATTGTTTTCTTCAGAAACATCTAGACTTGATTTTTAAACCTTGTTGTTGTTTTTTTTAACATAATTTATTAGATTGGTGTGTCAACAGTTCATACTATCTGGTGCCTCAGGATTTTATTGTAGAAGCATTATTTTTACACGCCTGAAAAAGTCTAGATGCCAATGAATGAGAAGATACAGAATAATTAAATTTTTTCATCATTGTTAACTCTTTGGATTTAATAGTTCGACATTTGTTGTAACTATGCAACATTTGAGAGTCTATCTCGAGGAACTGTTAATAAAGCAACTTGATAAAACTCTATGTTTTTCTGCTTATAACTGGCAAATTATTGGACTGATTGTCACCAAACCTGAAACGTACTCTTACGGCCCTCTAGGTAGTGATATGGAGTGTCACTGCTTGGATCCAACCACTCTATGTCTTCCCTGTGTGTTTAATTAGTAAAAAATAATTGACATGTTTGTTCTTAGAACAGAACTTCTGCTATTTTTCAATGAAGATACCTGTAGATAATGGGTACCTTGATCTTATATCAAGATTTTGATATGGTGCAAGTTAATTACATAGTTCAATTGTAACAGAGTTGGTGAAAATATTAAAATTGCAACAAAAGGAATGATGATAGATGTGTCCCTAAGGAGATCTGTTTCAGACTTCTGTTGTTCCTGATTAGATACATAAATGATTTGCATAGTTTCTTTGAAAAATATATTTCCAAATTCACTAATACAACTAAATCTTTAAGTGTAGAAGGCCTACATTTGATTTAAAATTCTAAAAAAATAAACAAGCCCAAACTATCAGCCAGTTTACCACTTGTCAAAGGGTTATACCAATTTCAGGAAATCACAAAGCTCTAAGCAAAAGTATAAAAGTCAGGCTCCTAGTTCAGTAAACCATGTAGTCCAATGTCAAAGCAACTGGGCCGATACAACAGAATATGTCAACTTGGTTATAGCAGGGGAATGAAAGTATTGCTGCTAGCTTATTAAAAGTGTATAACTTAACATGTCACAGTAACTGTGTACTATTTGTTGCATCAACATTAACATTCCTTCTTTTCAACACCTTTTATTTTGACCAGTATGTTTTTACAACATGTTACACAGCACATTGTATACATAATAACCCTTATAATTTATCCTTTTCTTTAATTTATTAGTATACATCAATTTTTATTTTACCTTAGAAATATCATATTTACCACGAACACTCAAATGGGATATTAGGAAATAAAAAAAACTACCGTATTTGCCGGTGTACAAGATATTTTTTTACTCTTAAAACAATACTCGATTTTACCCCTCATCTTATACACAAGTTCAAAGATAAAGTTCCTGTAAGAACTTTCTGGTTAATAGCACACTTAACAAAAAATACGTTGTTCCTTTTACTTTTGTTTGCTTTTTGAGTAATTGCATTGACATCCTGCCACCTACTGCATTACAATAACATATTTGTAATTGTATCACTTGTATTGATTCTTCATAACTAGAAGTTATTTGTCTCATATGCTAGTTACAATTAATCAAGACATTTTTTATTTGAAATGTATTGATCTCATCCATCATACTAAAATATTGCTAATATTATATCAAGAAAGTTAGTTCCTGTAACATACACTAATTTTGTAAACATATTTATAAAAGTATATCAATATATCTTAAGGTTTTAGTATTTTTTTGTAATAGAAAAGGAGTTTAACTGTGACGAAAACTTTGTAAAGTTGTTTATTACATTTGTGAGTTAAGTTATGCTACACTGAGCTGTCTGTAGCATTTGAAGAGCATAAAAACCACACTTGTGGTTGTATTGATTACCCCAGAGTACAGATTAGCACAGTTTAAAAATAATTTCTTAGAATTTCTTTACAAAAGTAACACCCTAGACTTGCTTGACAATAGAGGTCATCCTATACACCAGGGTCATTTTATACATGGGATCATTTTATACACCAGCAAATATAGTACATGAAAAACAAAAGGTTGGTTGAAAATGTAAAAATTAATAGTAAGAATTTCTTTAAATAAATTAAGAGTAAGCAAAATATAAGGATGGGAGTAAAACCTTTGAGGGATGATACATGAAGACTCGTACTTGCTGATTATGAGATGGCTGAGTTATCAAATTCTATTTTTCTTCAATTTTTTACTAATTAAAATTTAGGAATTATTCCTCACCATGAACAACTACTAGATGGAAAAAAGATCAAACAAGGTTATCACATTAATTCTGTGCTTAAGAATATATTGAGAAAGCTCCTGGGCTAGATAATATTTTCCTGGGGGTTTTGAATGATGTTAAGGATTGGATATGTGAGCCACTTGCTACTATTTTTTGTAGTCTTCGAATAATGGGCAGATGCCAAATGATCCAAAGTTAGCTAATGTTACACCTCTTTTCAAGGGAGGTGATAAAAATTGTCCCAGTAATTACAGACTTTTTAGTGTTACATTAATGGTGGGAAAAGTTTTTGAATGTTTGATAAAAGAATCTTTGCAAAGTCATTTAACAAAGGTCAACATATTGTTGGATAGTCAGTATGGTTTCACTAAAGGAAATTCTTGCCTTGCCAATCTCTTAACATTTTTTGAAGAGGTTACTGCTCATGTATATGAAGCTACCAATGTGGATTTGATGTATCTGGATTTTCAGAAAGCATCTGACAAGGTGCAACATAAAAGACTATAAAAAAAATTATCTCTGCAGGTATGGGTGAGGTGGGGGTAGGTTGGATCATTAGATAGAAAACTGTCTGGATAGAAGAAAGCAAAGGGTTGTTATAAATGGAGTTCAGTCATGCTGGATTAATGTCACAAATGAGGTACTTCAGCACTCAGTGTTAGGACTTTTGGTCGTTTTGATTTTTGTCAATGAGGTAGATGAAGGAATGATCAATAAGCAATTTATTATTTGCCAATGATATTAAAATTTTGGGTGTTTCTGGCTGTGAGGAGGATGCTGCTGGTTTAAAAAAGATTTGGATTATTTGGAAAGCTAGATGAACAAATTACAGATGGCTCTTAATTATAGAAAATGCAAGGTAACGCATGTGGGATATCATAATTTGAATTATGAGTGTAATTTTGATGGGAATAACTTCAACAATGTTAAGTAAGAAAAAGATATTGATATTCTAGTTGATATGTCTCTTAAGTCATCTGAGGTATGTGCAGTTGCTATTGGCAGGGCAATTAGGATTTTAAATTGTATCTACAGAAATATAAGTATAAATACATGATAATTTCATTGTATAGGTCACTGATTAGGCTACATTTAGAGTATTAAGTTAAGTTTTGGGCTTCTTATGTTAGGAAGTGCATTGGAATTATTGGAAAGGACTCAGAAGAGGGCTACTAGGATGATACCTGGGATAGAAAGGTTGTCATACAAAGACAGCTTAAGATCTCTGAAATTTTCTGTTGAAAAAAGAAGATTTAGAGGGGATCTGATCAAGGTGTTTGAGATTTTTAAGGGAATTGATAGTGTTGATGCATCAACTTTTTTCATACTTAATGGTGAGAACGGTGGGACAAGGAGACATAAATATAAATTCTGTGTTAGGATAGGAGTCACCTTCAGCTAAGACATCTTTATTTTTCTGAATGGGTGACTAGCCTTTGAAATGGGTTGCCTTCAGATGTGGATCCAGTTAATTTTAGTGAGTTTATGGGATGGCTTCATAAATACTTGAATGATAAGGGCTGGCTTTGAGTTTTATTTTCATTTTAAAGTTGGGTGAATGAGACAGCCTAGATGGACCAACACTGTTTCATGTAGTGATTATATTCTCTCTGATGTTACTCTAAATTTGAGGCAATTCAGTTGAGGTGTCATTCTCCATGGATTGTGTTGTTCCATGATAATGTAGTTTCATTGCCTTGTGTTGGTCAATGATATCTCTTGTCTCATATGATTATATTGTACCTGATGTTACTCTAATTGTGAGATTACTTTGTGACTAATATGTGAGAAAGAAATCAAAATTTTTTGCAATCCAACTTTTCTTTAGCTAAATACAGTGAACGTTTAGTGTCATAACTATTTTAGTTCTTTACAAAAAGATAAACTATTTCTCCCACAAAGAAAGGTACTTGCATTACTACTTAACAGGATTTTACTAGAAACCAGATTTTTGGAATTGTCTTCCAGAAATAACTTTCCTATCTATATGTTAAAAACAACAACTTTTTTTACTCTGATATTTATAAGTTCAGCTCCAGTACTCATAAAATTATTATTCAACCTTGAACAAAAACAGAAACTGTTTTTGAATAATCACTTTCATTAATAAACACAGTTAGATAACTTTCAATTAGCTATAGGAAACCTCTATTTTTAATGTTCACAGAATAATGAAAATCTAGTAAAAAGCTGTTTAATTGTTTTAGTCTTGATGTTCCTCACATATGAACACTCAATTTAGTGTACTTAGAACGAATTATATAAAAATATGAGATTTCAAGGGTTCATAAAGACAAGCTTTTCTGTTTTTCTATTTCAGTTATTTTAACTAAGGCAGAGAACTAGTATCAATTTCATTAGGAAACTGTAAATAATCAACATTCATCTGGTTCAGAACACTGTAAAATAAAACAATCTTGTAATTACTATTCCAGAACATATAGAAAAAAATCTAAAAACATTTTTTTTGCAAGTTTGACACAAGCACATACCCAATGTCAAAAACATTGGAAAATGTAAAAAAAAAAACAACAAAGTGATAAATACTTAAGTTATATATGTAGTAGCAACTTTGTTAATACAGTTGTACCTGTAAAATAAATAAGTAAAATTATTTTATTATTTTGTTTAACTTAGTATTCTGAAGTCTTTTACGAAAATTTCAATAATACTTGGTACCTTTCAATCCATAATTATCACTAATACTACAGTAATAAAAGAAAATATGGGGCATTTCTATAAGCATAAACACTCTCTGGAGGAGAAATTATAAAGGTGACCCCAATTCTAGTTTGTTTTGAAATGATGTTCTTCATTACCTTTACAACATATGTAAAATAAAAAGTGGTACCAAAACTACAACAACTCAATTTGATACCTTACATATGGAGCTTATCCACAGTTATATGGAAAATGACCTCTGAAGGAAAAATGACCACAGTGACCCTAATTTTTTTAAAACTTGAAATAATGTTTTTGATTACCTTCACAACATAATTAAAATAGAAAGTGGAAAGAAAAGCTGAACAATTCATTTTGATGGCGTACATATGGGGCTTATCTATAAGTATCGAAAACCCTCTGGAATAGAAAAAACAGCAACTATCAAATTTTAATTATTTTGAAATATGTTCTTAATTATCTTTACAGTATATGTAAAACAGAAATTGGCACCAAAACCAGATCTTCTTGTTTTGATGCCTTATAGTTATATATCATATATAAGGGCATCAAAACAAGTCCATATATTATTTGGGAACTTATCTATGGGCATAGGGAAATTGCCTTCTGCTGGAGAAACAACTCCAGTGACCCAATCTTATTTTCAAATAATACTATTGTTACCTTTAAATATATGTAAACAGAAGATGGCACCAAAACAGAAACTAATCATTTTGATACATTATACATTATATATATATGGGGGGGGGGGGCTTATCCATAAATGTGTGGAAAATGCCTACTGTAGAAAAACAACACAGTGACCACAATTTAACTTTGCTTTTAATTAATGTTTCTGATTAATTTTGATCTTTAAAATGTGAAAAACAGAAGGTGGCACCAGAACTGGAACTACTTCATTTTGATGTTTTATATTCTATATAGGATATTGTCTATATGCAGTAGGAAAATACCCTCTGAAATAATGTTCTTGATTACCCTTAGAACTTAAGAAGTGGAAATTGGCAATAACTTTAAACACTTCTTTCCATCATGACAAATTAAAACATATTGTCTTGCTTTGGATTAATTTAATGTTACTGCTGCAGTATTGGCAGTGCCTGTAGTGAAGATCAGGACTTTAGTTTTAGTTTTTAGGAGTTAAAGAGAGGCATTGATCATTTCTTGAAAAATAAAGGTATATTTTCCAAATGGTCCCTTGTCCGTATGTTTATTTGTTATGTTTGCTTAATAATAATAAAGCAGTGAAGGGTGGTACAGTGGTTGACTAAAGCTAGGCTAAAGGGCTAAGCTGCCCTCGATTTCTCGAGTGAGTATGAATGTCTTTAACTTTTAAGACTACAATGTTAATTTGATAAAAACGTGTTTACATTCTTACCTTGCTCTGATCAGATAAGCGATTTAAAAATCTATTGATGTTAAACATATTTCAGAGTTCCATTTACACCATACACGTCTGTCTCCCTTTACATCTAACTTAACTCTTCTCTAATGCCAAAGTAACTTTTCCCCACGATTTTGGTGACAACAGCGCTATCTTTTGCAGAAACATTTTAAAATGTCCCTTTTTGAATCTATATAAATATAGTAGTACTGTCTGTTGTATGTCCATGTAACTACTTCGCAGGGTGTGGATGGATCTTCACTAAAATTGGTGTGGAGGTTCATTAGATCCACGCGGAGATAAATACAAACTTTCTGGTTTGAATTTTGTGTTTTGCCATTTTTATTGGCGTTTTTTACCACTACCTCACCTCCTGTGGATGGATTTTCACTAAATTTGGTGTAGATTGTGTCTTTGGAAAGATACATACAAATTTAAGTTTTGCATTATTTTTGCATTTTTCGGTTTTTATGGGCGTTTTTTGCGTTCTTTACCACTACCTCACCACCTGTAGATGGATCTTCACCAAATTTGGTATGAAACTTCATTGGGTCCATAGGGAGATACATACAACTTCGCGGTTTCACATTTTGTGTTTTGCAGTTTTTATGGGTGTTTTTGCGTTTTTTACAATTACATATAAAGGAAGTAGTTTTTCATGTCCTAATATAATCTTTCATTAATCATGAATTTACATAAATTCCGTCCAGAGGACGAATACTCCAGCAAGTAAAATAAGATGGAGCATTATTAATAATTCCTTACATGGAGATTTGATTTCTTTTTACAACCATACAATGATTTACTAGTAGAGACTTTAACAACACAATTGTCATTAGACAAATAATTTATTGTTAGTGTGTCTCAATAAATAGATAAATTAAAGTAACAGAATTTAAAAAAAAACAACTTATTCTCACATTTAATGATGTAGATGAAGAAATGGTCAATAAAGTACAGGGTGGCCCAAATGTATCATTCGTATTTTAAAATGTAATAATTAAATAACTAAAGAAATACAACCATGCAGTTTTCAATATCCAGTAGCCCAACTCAAACAGTTTTTATTATCATGTTATTGATTTTGTTGTTGTTGTTGCTGTTTTCACTCAAATGGGTAATGTTATCTCGTAAAATGGCAACTGTGGAAGAAAAGCCTCAGTGAAATCGATTGGTTGGAGTGGGCCAATTCCTCGGCCCCCGTGTTCGCCAGGCATCACTCCACTAGGCTTCTAATGGTACACACGTATAAGTCTACTGGCATGTCAATAAAACTGTTTGAATTGGGCGACAAGATGTTAAAATCTGCATGATTGTATTTCTTTAATTATTTAATTATTAAATTTTACAATAGGAAAGATAATTTTGATTTACCCTGTATTTAAGTCTGACAATGATATTACAGTTGTGGGTGTTGCTAGCTGTGAGGAGGAGAATGCTGCTTTATAAAAGGACTTGTATTATTTGGTGAGTTGAGAAAATAAGTGTCAAATTGCTTTTAAATATAATAATGCAAAGTAACGCATGTAGTATATCAAATTTGAATTATGAATATAATTTTGATGGGAATAACTTCAACAGTGTTATGGAAGAAAAGGGTCTTAGTGTTCTGGTTGATCAGTCTCTTAAGCCATCCAATCGATGTACTATTGCTATTGGCAGAGCTAATACGGTTTTAGGTTGTATCTACAAAAACATAAGTGTATAGAGACTATAGTATCACATGGGTTAGGCCACATTTGGAGAACTGTATTCAAGCTTGAGCTTTTTATCATAGATGAACACTGGAATTCTTGGAAAGAATTCAGAGAAGGGCTACTAGGATGACACCTGGAATGGAAAGATTGTCATACGAAGACAGATAAAGATCTTTGAAATTGTTTTCTCTTGGAAAAAGAAGTGTTAAAAGGGATTTGATTGAGAAGTTTAAGATTGTTAAGGGAATTGATATTGTTCATACAATTTCTTCTTTTTTTCGTATTTAATGGTGAGAATGGTAAGACTAGGGGACACAAATATACATTTTGGCATGGTAGGAGCCATATTCAGCTAAGATAGCTTTATTTTTCTAACAGGATGATTGACCTATTGAACGGGTAGCCTTCAGATGTGGTAGATGCAGTTAATAGGGAATTTATGGGAAGGGTTGATAAATATTTGATTGATAAGGGAGTAGCTTTAAGTATTTCATATTTATTTTAGAATTTAATATAATGGAGTGGATGGGATGTGCTAGATGGACCAACAGGTCACATGTTGTCCTTAAGTTATATATATTTACGTATAAACTAAACCATTTTTTATTTTAGTTGAGAAATTTAGTTTTAGTCTCAAATCCATTTACATTACAGCTTTTGAGGAACAATGGCCCTGGTAGTCTTATTAATTTTTCCTTAGATAAATCTTACTATAATGGACGTATCGTGTATGTCAGTATCTATGTATGTAACCAAAATGCCTGCATCATCTATTAAATGTCACCACAAACAAAAATTCATAAAAAAATCACATTTTGGGTATTCAAGATTCAGACAATTAGAAAAATAACTGTGATATCTACAACAACCATTGCTTTACAGTAGAACACAATTTTAAATAAAAGTACTCTTCTCACAACAAGAACACGACTTTCACTAGGACTGTATGTGAGGGTTTGGTTATACCTTTATTGACATAATTTTTAAATGTAGAACTGAGAAACTGGCGTTCTTTAAAAAAAACTATTATTTTTGAATAAAGGATAGCACTTTTAATATATAAAAACAGTACAGTTTATATAAATAAAATTTATGAAAATGTTGAGCTCTGTACATTGAATCATTTTGATGCAATGAGTTGTGTATGATTAAAGAGCACAATCAGAACACTTTTTCCCTGCAGTACTTTAGAAAATGTTTACTTTTCTAATTTTTTTCAGTGAGGTATGAATACTACGATTAATAATTAATACTACAAACAGCCGCCCATAGGGCGGCGTTTCTATTAGTGATAATAAAGAAGAAATTAATACGTCTAAATGAAAACTTTTTCTAGTTTATTTTGTGCGACGTTTCGAGCAGACGCTCTTTGTCAGGCAGAAACATTAGTGTTATAATGGAATTATGCTCAGAAAATAAATTAGAAAAAGTTTTAAATTAGACGTGTCAATTTCTTCTTTATTATCATTTATCCAAGTTCTCCTTTTCACTCTTGCGGAACAATGCTCATTCAAGAACTTTTCTTGACTTAGTTTAAATAAAATATATTTGATACATTTCATACATACATTTAACTTTAATCGTGTATGGCAAGTGAAGTTGGGTTTTATTTTATAATAACAGCGTATTTTATTGTAATTAATTACGATCTTTGTAATTAGTTCGAATCGACTTTGATATACAATAAATTAACAGCTAAATAAAAATCGGTATTTTATTGCTTGAAAAAATTCACACCCAGGTCTAAAGCAATCCGGAGAGCGCCTCGAGTTATTGAATTTTACTGCAGATATCATTAACTAAACAACTCTTTGGCGTAGTATGTCAATCTGTCTTTATTAATGAAAATCTCTAAAGTATACTACCCATTTGTGGACTAAATTACAAGTTCTTGACGAATAGAATGTCCCCAATCTTGATTTGTGCGAATGGTGCTCTTAAGAACTGTTATATTGTAGACTGCGCCCAAGACTTGTTTCTTTTTAACACTTGTCTGACTTGCTTGATAATACGTTAATATGTTTAATGTGGATATAGTAAAGTCGGAGACTCTGGTTTTTCCTTTTCTGTTAAATGAGGTTTGCCTGTTTGCATGTGTGACGTATCATTCTGCGAAGTCCTAGAGAAGCTTAGAATTGTCACATAGTTCTATCAAAGTTAGTTCTTGGTCAGAATTTCTGTGGTCCTCATTTACTGAAGTTGTCTCCATTTTGTTTAAGGAGCCGACTATGAAGATATAGAGAAAAGGTTTAGTAGTGTTATTAAGAATAATGTTTTTGTTTTCATTTATGTTTCTTCTTTATTGTCAATCACACACCAGTGTTAACTGTAAAACTCTGCCACCATCTTAACATTTCACTTTTTGTTATTGGCGTTTTTCTTAGCGCAAACCTACACAATGGGCTATCTGCGGGGAATCAAACCCCAGATTTTAGCGTTGTATATCTGAAAACTTACCGATGTCCCACCAGAAGACTAACATTTCACAGACACCAGAAACTGTAAAATATACCCATATTAATTTAATGTCATTTTGCTAAAATATTTGATATAACATGTATGGATGATCGTTCAAGTTTGGATATCTGCAGTAATTTACAGGGGTATTTAATAACCACTGTTGGTTTTTAAAATGAATCTATCTAAGTGACGTTTCTTAATACAATATATGAATCCATGTCATAACAATATCGATGTATTCTGTTTTAGGGCAACTGTTACTGACCCTCGTAGCTCTGACTCATCTTCCCTTAAAGTGAGTATAAATATGTGTGCAGATGCATACTTTTAAACTTTTTTAACCCACAGTTTATAGCTGATAACATTTACGTATAGAATATGCGAGTATGCAACCTATTCTACTTAAAACGTACAGTATATTCGTGTAGGTAAATTATTAAACTGATGGATGTCGATTTAACTTCCAAGCCTCAAAGGAAGCGGATGCAAGACTTGTACTTGTATCAAAACTTTATCTTCTTCTAGGTGATATTCCTGTATATTTACAAAGGTAGATTTCCTTGAAATGAAATCTGTTTAAAACTTCAGTAAAGTTTGTCTTATCGGAGAAATCAGTGCCATCTATAAGAGCAGTTATTAACTACAATTTATTTCGAAAACAAGCTTTTCAAACATTTTAAACCAAATATCTGTTTTTGTTCATATCGAATATTGATTTGATATTTACATATTTTAGTTCAACTTACAAGAGTCTAAATAATTTACTTGCCTTAATTTTCAGAAATGTTTTAGTTCAGCTCACCAGAATCGAAATAATGTATTTGCCTTGGTTTTCATGTTATCCAAACACAACATGAGTCTACATGGCCCCATTCGTTCTTTCTAAATAGTTGTTAGTTTTTAATTTGTGCTTAAAATCAAATTTGCACACCAAGTTCGAATTTTAACTTGGCTCTAAACGAATAATTGTACCAAACGTTTATAATCAACCAGTAATGGTCAATAATAAAACATATATGTGGTAATAGCAGTAAAAAAGTGCACTCGGTATTTCTTTATTTTCAAATATTGAAGATTGTTAGTTTAGTTATTTTACTTAAACTGTTTGCTTTTTTTTAAGGTGACCAACCAGCTAGTCTGATCATGATATATTTAATTAAATAGCTATCTCACGTTTAATACTGAGCTGAGTACGGCCTAGTGGTTATAGTACCGGACCGTAGATCTAAGATTCATGATTCATGCCCCGTTACCTGTAAAATAATCGATCTTCGCTTTGTTGGGATGTGAGTGCGTTATAGGAGTGTCTGACAAGAGCAGCCCAAGAGTTGGCGGTAGATGCTGTTGATAAGCTGCCTTCCTTCTAGTTTATTCTTTATTACAATACTAAAATCCAGGGTTCGATTCTTCACGGTGGACAGAGTACACATAGTCTGCACTAAGGAAGTGATAACAGATAACCTTCGAGTAGCTTTGCGCTAAGTTAAACAAACAAATATAGATTCAATATTAGAAATATACATATATTATAAATATATAAGAGAGTTCTCTTACAGTATTTTCTCTGTTATTACTCTTGTTGTTCTTTCATCACACAATAAAACAGAGAAAATACTATTAAATGTAATCTAACCAGAAATATGATTCATTCTATCCATATTCTAGAATCACAGTTGCTAGTATTACTCTGATGCCACCGTTTATCTCTTGATGATAGGTGAACTTTACCATCATGTTCTTTATTCTTATCTTCTTAAACTGGTTTGTTTGTTTGTTTTAGAGCGAAGCCACATTGGGCAATTTGCTGTGTCCACTAAAGAGAATCGAACCATGGATTTTAGTGTTACACGTCTGTAAACTTACGCTATCTCATCGGGGGACATTTAAATTGGTCATCTTGATCTTTGATGAGTGAAGCTAAGGTCAAATTCTAAGTAATATTTTCGTTTATGATTAATGTAATACAAAACAATTTTTTTTTCTGTTCACTGTGTGAACTTTATTTTTGAAACTCCAGTTTACCGATGGACAGCAAGTGAGTCGTCATAATGGAACAATTTTATGACATATAATCAGCGTTAGAGGAAGGTGAAAAAGAAATACATAAACACAATTAAAAAAGAAAAAGTGTATTATATATAATATCATATTATTGTATTATCATAATATAGTCTAACTTGACATTTTATTCATAGTGTACGAACCAAAAGTTGGATTCCCAGAAGCGCATTGAATTATTTCAGTGAATTCAGTGAAATTTCAATCCTAATTCTAATTCCAATAACGATTTTTATTAGATAATTCATATTGATTAGTGACCAGCAAATGAATTCACCAAGAACTGAGATTAACGCAAGAGAGTGTTTAAGTAATCTAAAACAAAACTTCTAAATTTTGCTATAAAACATATATTTGATTATCGTTTTTACCGTTGGATGGCGCTTACATTGTAGTATCGAAAGATTTCCAGCAAAAGCTATCAGCTGCAAGTAAGACTCAGTAACTAACTGCAAAATTCGTGAAGATGGTTCATTTTATTATAAACCACGTACACTAAATTAAAAAAAAAAGCTATGTGCCAGAATCTGCAAATAGCTAAAATTTATTAATAATCAATATTAACTTTTGACGAGAGCAAGTTATGTACTCAGAGCGAAAATAAGAATCAACTTCGCAATCAGTATTGCTAATTAAATATACTTTTCTCATGTTTTCACTTATAAAGATTAAAATTCATTGTTTCATCAGTTGGATACCTTAACTGTTAACGACATTTTCGGCCGTAATTCCAATAATATCTCATGAATTTCTGCTAGCTTATAAGATATAGGGTAATCCTAAAATACATAAATATTAAGCTAATAGTGCAAAACTATCTTTATCATAAAAGTTTAATAAGAATAAATAAAATAAAAAAGTAATGAGATTCGATACGTTAGAGAATCGAACCAATACTGTTAAAGAAATAACAATAAATAAACAATATAGTATACCTTACTTATGGAGCACAGAAATACTAGCTTTGACTTGGGCTACTGTGTAACAGTAAACTTCTTTGAAAAACGTAACCTAGCTATAATTAGATGCCTGATTTTCTCCAAATATATCTAACACGTTTTTTAACCAATTAAAAGTCATTAAGCCACTTTTAGTGTCTTAGGTTATAGGAGAGCGACATCTGTGACACACTTACAACGACGAATGTTACCGTTTAAACTGTGTCGAGTTAGTTCCGACGGTTACAACCAAAAACTAAATTTTATGAAGTTACGAAATAATACATAAGGAAGCGAGCTAATGAGACCGTGCATGAAAATATAACAATATTTAAATGCAAAACAAAGAAAGCATGTTAAACATACTACGTGGTGTGTCTAACACTATCATTCTCACTTTAACTATCCTCTTACACTTAACGAACACATAGAGCTGGATACAGGAAGTAATAAATAACGTTAAATCTTCTGTAAAATCTGAAAAGGAAACACGATAAGCCTGAAGAAAGTTTAAGAGACTTTACAAAACGCGATAAAATAGAAACCTTCGATTTTATGTTTGTTATAGTTTTATCGAATTTTGTAAACTCTCTTAAACTTATAATAGTAAAAGTTGTAGTTTTACATGATTAAAACTTTCATTTGACGGGATTTTTACGTTCATGGTGCGATAGCTTATTAGCAGCTTCTTGGGCAATACCAAGCTGGGTGTGGCCTAATTGTTAGGGTGCTTAGACTGTTTAGCCGATATTTCATTGTTCGTTGCCGTTGCCACAGAAATACGTTTCGCTCTTTGGGGCTGTGGGTGCTCTGTATAAGTGACGTTCAAATTGCGATATACGGTTAGACTAGAGTATCCCAAGAGTTGGCGGCGGGAGCTAGTGAATATTCGCTATACTTCTAACAGTTCGAAATTAGGAACAGCTATGTGTAGATAACTATGTTTGTAGCTTTACACAAAATCGCTAAAACAAAAACTAATTCTAAGCAATACCTAATCTTATTTTTTCTCTTATTTTTTTTTCTTTTTGCACAAGTGCAAAAGGTATTAATATATTGTGACGCAAAAATCCTCTGTAAACGTGTATAATATTTCCAGTGATTATTAACTCAGGCTTCCCAGTAGCACAGCGGTATGTCAGCGGACTTACAACGCTAGAAACCGGGTTTCGATATCCGTCGTGCAAGGCTTTTTTCCTTTTTATTGTTTGCGCAGATGCAAAAGGTATTAATATATTGTGCCGCAAAAATCTCGCATTTTCTTGTTAATGTGTGTAAAATATCATTAAAAGTCTTCGGTTACGAAATTGTTCACGTTGAATAGTTTAAAATGCCAAAAGTAAGTTGTACCGTAAGATTGGATAATTAGATAAATATAATAACTTGTTATGAGTAAAATAATCAGTACATTACCTCTATTTGTGATTCAGTATTTCATTTAAAGTGTGTATTAACAAGAATCCATACATAATGTTAGTTGGGTGAAAGTAAATGTTTCTATTAACATCTAATCACAATGAAAATATCAGAAATGTCTTACTCAACATATTAAACATAAATTCTTGTCTCAATTATCTCTGTAAATGTGAATAATACTTCCAGTAATCATTAACTCAGGCTCTCCAGGGGCGGACTTACAACGTTAGAAATCGGGTTTCGATACCCGTGGTGGGTAGAACACAGATAGCCCATTTTGGAGCTTTGTGCTTGACTTCAAACAAACAAACATTAACTTGCAGAAAATATGTGAAATTGAAATATTTTAAAGTCAGTTTTAAATATAAAAAACAATTAAATGTAGGAAGTTCTGAGCTCTTGCTGCTGTACAATGAGAATATTTCAAACACGATAATAAATTTCTAGTCGTCAGATTAAGACGGTTAGTATTCAAGTATAGGTGCTATTTCACGTACACACTATATCACCTGCTTACTTTTCATGCTTTTATTTAACTATAATCCTTAATTCACACGAATTTCAACCAATTATTTCAATCTTAGTATTTTTTTCACCAAGACCTCACCTTTCATCTAAGCTTCCTACTGTTTATGCAAATAAAGTGTTTGTTTAAATTGGTCTCGTATATTTTATTCAATCTGCGACAAATCACTACACTTGTCATTCCACGTACTAAATCCTCGAGCCTCTCATTGTTGCGATAGTTTCGTCTTGTTCATTTCGAGCCTTGCAATATCACAGCTGTATTTGTTTGTTGTTCATGTTACTTTATAGTTCTTGTAAATTTAGTTATTAATTCTATTATATTATACCTCAGTTATTCGAATAACCAAATCAATTAATTTTATGTTGAAGACTTTCTTAATATCACTAAACTAGCGTTCTTAATCAACTGTAATATCTCTGCTTCCATGTTAAACCTCTGAGACATACTAGCATGTGTTATGCTAAACCTTGAGGAAAAATTCATTTCCATGGTAAGTGGTTGCCAAATATAACTACTAATGTATCACAAATAAACCGTTTTGTTTGAAAAACAAAACATACTATTTATATGATGATACGCCGGTGAGTGATTTTCTACAAAAGTCATATAAACTGATTTTTAATCAACATGGAACATTTTTTGGTAGCTAAAAAGTAGTGTTACGTCTCCGTTTGTTAATTGATTTTCCGTAACTTCGTTCCGATGAAATTTTAGCGACACAAGTCCTTACTTAATAAAACTGGTTTATTCTTTCCGAATATAACTTTACGATACACTTAATTTCAATATTCGCGCTAAAACAAACACTATAACGAACGAACGTTAACTTCAACAATACGTCTCTCTCTGACTGCAGTTCAATTACTCATTACCTACACACACATTATTGTATTACCGTCACGTTGTCACCCTCTTTTATATACCAGACTACCCTATATCTAGTAAATACTAGAGCATTCGCCAAGGTACAGGATAGTTCTAGAAAATAGGTGGCGCCACATCAGTCACGTGATCTCGATGACGCAACAGTAGGATAGTGCACGCATGAGGATTTGATGTTAGAATTAACGTATTTAAAACAGGTAGCGATTGAAGGAGGGTATCATCTCAAATCATAGATATGATATACAGCAAATATTATAATATACTTCAAATTTCTGGAAGTACTAAACTACACATAACAAAAATGGAAAGTAGAGAAAGAATATGTTTACCTCATGTTTCACCATGGTAAATAAAAATAGGTAATGTGTTTAGGCAAAATATGAATTGCCAAGTAACATTTACTCCTCAGTTAATATTAAGTCATATAATTAATGGTTTGAAAAATAAATTTGAATTAAGGGATAAATGTACTTGTGGTCTAAGTTATATTGGACAGACAAGTAGGAACTTAAAATTTAAAGTAAAAGAACATCAAAATGCAGTGAATAAATTAAAAACACGTGAATCGACTTTTGCGGAACATGTGGCGAATTCTACACATGTTATTGATTGGGATAATGTAAAAACACTTAAACAGGCAACGGAAAAAGGTGAACTAAACATAAGAGAATCCTTAGAAATTGTTAAAAATCAAAATGAATATAAATAGAGATTTAGGCCCAGGAGCCATTAAAGTAAAATTTTGGAAATCGTTGTTGTAAATGGCGCCACTGTAAAAACATGCTAATTATACACGTACATGTATACCTATATGTGTACTTCGTGATTTATTCTCCTGAAGATGAGGGAATTATTTCCACCGAAACATGTTGAGTTTTTAAAGTGTATTTTAACTTATATTTTTAAAACTTTACAAGTAAATTATTGTGCAAGTAAAAAAAAACGTTGATGTCTCGTTTTATTAATTCTATTTAATTTTTTTTTCAACAAGAAATGTCTGTGTTCACGTATTAAGTCCAATGGTTGTCGACAGGTGCCGATGACGAAGTCACCTTCAGTCTAACCTAGAATTTAAAAATTAGGCATGGCTAGGCGCAAATAGTTCTTGTGTAGCTTTGTGTGGAAATTCTAAATAAATAGACTTACTTGTTTTCTGTGCCTGTAATCTTCAGGATCTCTGACATTTCACCAATATTTTAAATCATTACCAGGGCTAGATTTAGACTATTTGAAGCTTCCATGCAATATTACGATGCTGGAGGGCCTCTTTCTAGGGTAGATCAAAATTGAGACCCTTTTCTCTGCAACTTTATTTAAACCCACCTTTTCAATAACATTGAAATAAAATAACAGATCCATGAAGACATTGTTGTTAAAAATATTATGCTCTCAAATCCCAAAATACAAAACATTGTACATTGACCAAAATGCACTGTTATGCTGCATCACTGACTGTTTTCTTCAAATTGGGTATCAAGACTTTTATTTGTGCATCAGTTGGAAAGTCATCTACATTGCTGTCATTGAGCTGTGACTTGAAGAATTCGAATCTTTTTTCAGTTCTATAGTGTTTTCGTTTAGAATTTCAATAATTATGTCTCCATATATGTATTTAATAAGTTTGTGACTTCTCTTACCAGAAATTATCATTTTCATTTCTCTACATTTCTTGTGCAAGTTGAACATTTTTTGCTGAATATCCTGCTTACTTGGTAGATTATATCATAAGCAATTGTGCCCATATAGTGGATGCAGACTGAGTTTCGAACATTCTCTTCAAAAATGTGTATTATATTATTATGATAGTTTACACTATACTTTTTACCATATATTTTCCAATTTCATAGTTAGCTTGCTCAACCCACCAGAGAGATCACTGGCATGACATAATATTCACAGCAAGCATAAGGTCTAGATCATATTCGTTCCAATCTCTAATAATCAAAACAACAGAGGTTTTAATATGCAAAGTGACTTGTTTTGCACAGTTGATCAAATCATTCTTTTTTTTTTCAGGACAATCATCATCTACATTTCTAAAAGTACACTCTCTGAAAATTCCCTGACTTTGGCTAAGGTACCTTTTCTTGCATATCTATTCAGGTAAATAAAACCACTTAGGTCATGCTAACTGCCACCTCCTTCATTCTTCACGCCCCCCAGTGGCACAGCGGTATGTCTGCGGACTTTCAACGCTAGAATCCGGGTTTCGATACCCGTGGTAGGCAGAGCATAGATAGCCCATTGTGTAGCTTTGCGCTTAATTACAAACAATCATCCTTCACTTCAATGCTATTACCAACTTCAACATTTCCATTACCGTTATCATCCTCTTTTTACTCAGCACCAGTCATTTTGTTTTTCAAAACAAAAGTGTCATTTCCTAGGTCATTTTCACAAATAATTAATTACCCAAAACTTTTCATTGTAAATGCAGGAATTTCTGAAACCAGCTCTTCGATGCTTCAATTCAATTGTATATCTGCCCCATATCTTTTGCAAACGATATATAAAGCTTTACCATTACTTTGCACACAATCAATGACTTACTCCTGCTAGAGCTCACTAATTTGGCATAAGAATCTGTGAGGCCTCTGTTGGACAAAAAACACTGCCAAATCTGTTGCTATCAGCGCATTTTTACTTTCCCGCATTCATATGGAAACCCACTGAGATGTCCCTGCAAAATTGCTGTCTAATGGGCAGTTCTTGTATGAACGACTCACACAATTTGTACACAACTAACATAGAATATAAAAGTCAAAGACACCATCATATTATTGCCCAATTATTATGTGCCAATGTTACTCAGCAAAATAATTTACTTGAAGAATAGTATATATACCACTTTTAATATCCATTAAAATTCCATCCAATATAGACAAGATATTCTGTGCGTCCTCTTTGTTTCTTCCAAACAGGATTTTGTCAAAGTATAATTTTTTCATACTGCTTCACCCACTTCTTCATTTATATGTTTAATGTAACACCATAACCGACACTGTCAGCTTATACCTCTTTTCTAACAGGTTTCAGTAGTTGTTCTCCCAAAAAAAATTGTCACTTTAAACTTCATTTTGAAACATTTTGAAATATGCCATGTCTCTTATATCATTTGCAAAAATCTTTCCGGTCATCATGTAAGAGATTGACTTGCGCATTACTGGTTTGCAAATCGAGTTTGATTTCTCAGAAATAGATTCAGCTTGTCCCAACAATCACTTAGCATACCCTGTGTTACATCATCATCTGTACTGAACAAAACAATAATAACATCAATTAGAACGGAAAGTATTGGCAACTTACACATACTGTGTGTGTCCTTATTCACCATTCTGTAAGTCTGCAAAATTTTTCTGTAATGTAATAAATTCTGCAGCCGTCTTTGGATTTCAAATGGTCGTTGAAAATGTAGATTAAAAAGTTTTGACAC
>NW_013666666.1:118133-125203 GCF_000517525.1 Limulus polyphemus | reverse complement strand
ATTTCAAATTGTCGTTGAAAATGTAGATTAAAAAGTTTTGGCACAAGAAATTCTCTTTGACAATGACTCTCACTGTGATCTAGAAAGCACCTTGTTGTGAACATACCATATTTACCGTGTCATTTCCAAGTCTGCCAATTACATAGGTCATCCCTGAGCAATTGGAAATTGTCATTCATCAATTTGTTGAGAATATGGAGAAAACTTGATTTTCCAAGAGTTGTTTTACTTTCTGATTCATACCAAGCTTTGTATGGCTCGAATATTCTCAAAAGAGAATGTCTTTAAGAGAGTGATGAAACTGAGACATTTGCTCACTTTCTTTGTTTCTCAAGACAGCTATCCAATAATAGAAGGTGATACCACGTATGAAACTGCTTCTTTAACTAAATTAATATCATGCCTCTGAAATGTACAGGTAATCAGTTTCACATATTCACTTGGATGCAATTTCAAAAAGTCATTTTTTTACAGTCTTCAATGAATGGCTTGACACAGAAAACTCCTAAAATTGCATTGAATTTTCTTTGATTTATTGAACTGCATAAAAGCATAAAGTCTTTACACTTTTGCAGATATTTTCTTTTTAGTTACTTCGCACTGAAAACCATTATTCAGCAGTTCTGTGTGATCTATCTATGTTGTCATTTATTGGATACCTAAACATGACCCCTTTTTAAGATAATCCATCACTAGTTGTTCTAGAGAGCTGGATACAAGATCTTTAACCATTCATCATAGTGTGCTACTGTTTATTATTAACATTGCTACACTTTGATGGATCCTCATGGTAGATATTTTGTGGTAGCTTTTTCAATAAAGTAGTAGGTTCGCAACCAAAAAAGTTATTTATGTTAAGAGGTCATAAAGATTCATTGACATCAGGTGTAAAATATTATGTTTGTTGTACACCACCATTATCATAATGGGCAGCATTAGGCACACTGGCAGAGGGATAAGTAGTTCTAGGCTTATTTTTGGCAAAGAAACTATAAATTTAACTTTCTGTTTCAATAATATTTTTTCTTCTTGATAGAATCCCCTTTTCCCCATTTTTTTTGCTAGCTATATCTCAACAGATGAATTATCACAATCATGCCTACACTGGCCGAATTTCATGCACACACCACACCTTGTTTGCTGGTAATCAGTGATGGATTATCATGCTGCATCATGGCTAGAGCCTTCACAGGCTGTATATTGCAAAGTTTACAACATAATACCATTGCTTAAGTGTCAAAACACAATGGACTTTTGCCAGTAAATTGAAAAACTTGGTGTTCAAATTGTGGGTGCTTATGGATTCTCTCAACAACCTCTATATTTGTCTAGAAATCCACTTTAAAATTCAAAAGACCCTATTTTGTGCTACAAGCTGATTGAATTTATTGCAATGCTGAATTTTTCCACATGTGGCATGTTGTAAAATCCTCACCTTTTGAAATGGAAATGACTCATAAAATTTGGATTAAATCGTGGCATGGCAAAGTCTCATGATAATTATAGCCCTCGGTTAGATTAAACACTAATGTAATGACAGAAGAAGCATAATATGGTAGTTCAGTGAATGAACTACTTTTACAGGAGGCTAACAGGCACGACAAATGACCTCTACTAACACACAAACAACTAATTAAACAAGTAACGTACAACAATAAAGAAAACATCTTTAGACATAAATTACAAAATATGTCTCCCAGTGTGGCTTTGCTCAAAAAACAATCCAGCTAAACCAAAATAATGATAAAATACATAACAATATAACCTTTCACAAACCCCAAAGTCACACATAAGATGTATGATAAAGAAGCTCATTTACGGAATATGTACACTACATGATATTGATACCCTTAATAATAAATGACAATGTTTATATGTGTATATATGTGTACTTGCAAATAAAAGAGGTGAAAGTAAGCATAAACTATACATATTTACAATCTATAATTGCACTAATGTACCTCAGGGGCTAATAGGTTGTTCGGGTCTGGACAGATTTTTATTCCTTCGAATTACATTCCAGAAACCACTTCAATGGCCCATACAAGTTTGCATTTGTTAAATACACTTCTGAGACTGATTGGGCAATATTTGACAGGAAGAGGCTTATGGGGTTTTAAGAAAAATAGAATTACAGAAAAGTTTCAAGACTGCTGGTAAAATTCAATGTGAAGAAGGACTTTAAAAGAGCATTGCCAGAAGCAGAAAGAACTTCCTTTGAGCGTGACAGAAATGTGTATAGGTAGTTCTTTCAAAATTTGTGAAGTATCACACTTATACCTGTAGAGCTAGATAGATACCTACCTCAGTTATTGGTGCAGCCATATAATTATTCTCCAGGGTTTGATTAAAATTGAAGGTAGGTTTAGTTATCACTTAATGTGGAAACATCATCTCAATTATCAAATTGTATGTTTGTATGTTTGTCTGTCCAATAACTTTTCGCACACTATTTGACCAATCTCCGTCAAATTTGGCATGGTGAATCTTACGGTCCCCAGAAGTAAAATGGATGTGTCAGAATTCCCAGTGGGGGTTGGACCCTCCATATAATCTATATAAATAAACGTCAATATATGTGTGTGTGTGTATCTGTTCCTTACACCTTTCCACATTTCTTGGTCAATCAGCACCAAAATTGACACATTAATACAGAATGACATGAAGAAGGGTGGACCCTTTCTAATTTCACATCTAATTTTGGAAAACTATCAAATCAGCCCAACTTGACACAGTGATAAAGGCTGACATGAGAAAGGTCATAAGGGGCTTGGACCCCTATCTAATCTCTCTCTCTCTCTCTATATATATATATATATATATGTGTATATGCGAAATTGTATGTTTGTCTGTCTGCAAACTCCCCGCACACTATTTGACTAATCTCCACCAAACTTGGCATGGTAACTCCTAATGTTTTCAGAAGAAATAGGAAGGGGTCGAAATTCCCACCATGTTTCACACAAAAAGGCGCACATTTGATTTTACCAAACAACTTGCAATGTGTTACCTATTTCTGTATTTTTTTCTATAATATTTTAACATTGTCCGTTCTTTTTCTCGAAACCCGGATTCTAGCATTGAAGGTCCGCAGACATACCGCTGTGCCACTGGGGGCCTAAACGGTAGGAAATTTTACTGTCAAAGAAATATTCAAAGCTCATGAAACTTCAATGTAACAGAACCACTTTTTAGATTAATTTTGCTAAGGATGAAATATGTCTCTGTTTTTCAATGTGAGGCTGAATGTGCGGCTCACTTTTCTGTGGTGTTTTCAGATTTATGTTTAAAATATAATCACGATCAAGGAGCATATCCACAGAGCTTCCACCCCTAAAGTGGAGGTGTATAAGTTTAACCTTAGGTGATTCTTATATTTTAAGATTTAAGCTAAATCTATCATTAGAATAAGGAACTATTTTGTGTGTAAACACAGAATGGGTAAGATCACTCAAACTTTATCTACATGTGTCAATGTTCTGGGTTTTAAAAAGACTGGAAGATGGCATTTTGCCACAGTCTCGGAGTAGTTGGGTATTTGGTAAAGTAAGCAGAGGTGTCGTTGAATGTTTAGTGTCTTTTAAGTTTCAGTAATGTTCCGTTAACAGTCGAGAAGTTAAAAATTATATAATTGTCGAGATGACTTTGTTTCAGGAATCAAAGAGACTTTGGACATTAAAACTTTCATTTAAAATAGAATGCAGTAGATTACTGCTGTTCTATTTTTAAGAGTACTCATTCGTTTTAACAAGGGTGGCTGATGCTCCGTAGTTAATTATACTGACCAATTCTCTAGCAGAGAATTGGTATAAATAACTGATCGTTTCCCTTGCTATAACTTTTACTGTAAATTACTTTTAAGCTATTACTCTAGGAAAAACGTAATATGTATCCTTAACCTTTAAAATGCCATGAAAATCCACATCAAAATATCTTTCAAAAATGGTTCAGAGGCTGCAGGAAAAGTCTCTAATTTAGCAGTGAAAAACTAGAGTGAAGGCAGCTAGTCATCACTTCCCACCGCCAACGTTTGGGCTACTCTTTTGCCAATGAATAGTGGTAATGACTGTCACATTATAACGCCCCCAAGGCTGAAAGGGGCGAACATGTTTGGTGGAATGGGGATTCGAACCCGCGACCTTCAGATTGCGAGTCATGTGCCCCTAAACACCTGGCCATGCTGGGCCGAAAGGGGAGAAAGAAGAAGGCAAGGATTAGAATTGGCAACACCCCAGTATGATTCTTAATTCAATTATGAGTCTCAAACAATCAATGATATTGGTGGTATGGTCACAGTTTGTGAACAGTGTATGGCAAAGAAATGGCTTGGTGAAACTCCTCCAATGTGTTGTTCTGGTGGCAAAGTTTACTTGCATTCTCTTGAGGTCTCACCTGAACCATTAAAATCATTGATAAAAGGAAGTAATGAAGAATCTTACCAGTTTTAAACCAAAATTAGGAAGTATTTTCAAATGACTTCCTTTGGGGCTATAAAAATTCATGAACAAGACTATAGATCTGTATTCAAAATACAAGGCCAAGTCTACCATAGTATTGGTTCATTATAACTTCTTCCCAATGAATTGCCGATTTTTTTTCAAATCTATTTCTTGAGAAACTCGTCAGAAGAGGCTAGACAAAGACGAAGGAATATTCCAGATGTTGAAGAAATGTTACACTCGCATAACCCCGACATCAAAAGCTTCAAATCGGCTACAAAAAAAAAAACCTGCATCAGAAGACTTAAATTGTTATTCATGCCGATTTACAAAAAACAAACAAAAAAAAACCTTCAGAAGAACAAGATCGTCGGTTAAAGCTCCAGTTTTTGATGAAGTGGCAATATTGATGGTTGGAGAAGAGTATGGAAGGAAATATATTGTACTTGATCGAAGGAAAAGCAGATTAAATAGAGTAGCTGACTCTAATAGGGCATATGGTTGTTTACAATATCCATTACTATTTTGGAAAGAAGATGGTTATTATTTCAGAGTTTGTCAAAGAATTTCTCACAGTACGTAAAAAAAAAAGTTACTGCAAACGATCCTTATGCTTACAGGTTAACGGTTAGGGAAATTTAGTTTAACACTATTTTGAAGGCAAGGGAACTTTTTCATCAATATACCGTTGATATGTGTGCAAAAATTGAATTGGAGAGATTATTTGTAAGAAATTGAGGGAGGAAAATTACATTAATTTAAGATATGTTGTGAGAGAAAATGGAAATGCCAGAAATGTTTGGTAGCTGGTGATTTTGACCTTCAAGTTTACAGCAGACCCCAGATATATGTATGAACGCAGAAAATATGCAATGTGTTATGTTGGGAAGTATGGACGCCCTGACCTGTTTATAACCTTTACCTGCAATACAAATTGGACTGAAATTAGAAAAGAACTACTAAGCAAATAAAGGCTCAAACTGCCATGATCTAATTGCACGTCTTTAGATTAAATGTTATGGAACTTTTAACAAAGCATGGAATCTTTTGTAACACACAATATGTCATGTACACTATTGAATGGTTGTGGAACTTTTAACAAAGCATGGAATCTTTGGTAACACACAATATGACATGTACACCATTGAATAGTTGTGGAACTTTTAACAAAGCATGGAATCTTTGGTAACACACAATATGACATGTACACCATTGAATAGTTGTGGAACTTTTAACAAAGCATGGAATCTTTGGTAACACACAATATGACATGTACACTGTTGAATGGTTGTGGAACTTTTAACAAAGGCATGGAATCTTTGGTAACACACAATATGACATGTACACTGTTGAATGGTTGTGGAACTTTTAACAAAGCATGGAATCTTTGGTAACACACAATATGACATGTACACTGTTGAATGGTTGTGGAACTTTTAACAAAGCATGGAAGCTTTGGTAACACACAATATGACATGTACACTGTTGAATGGTTGTGGAACTTTTAACAAAGCATGGAATCTTTGGTAACACACAATATGACATGTACACTGTTGAATGGTTGTGGAACTTTTAACAAAGCCTGGAATCTTTGGTAACACACAATATGCCATGTACACTGTTGAATGGTTGTGGAACTTTTAACAAAGCATGGAATCTTTGGTAACACACAATGTGACATGT
Organism: Limulus polyphemus; assembly: GCF_000517525.1. Lineage (NCBI taxonomy): Eukaryota > Metazoa > Arthropoda > Merostomata > Xiphosura > Limulidae > Limulus > Limulus polyphemus. The sequence continues at coordinate 119,081 of NW_013666666.1, read as the reverse complement.
ACACTATTGAAAGGCAAAAAAGAGAACTTCCACGTGCACACATAGTAATTTGGTTTAAAGAAACAATCTGACCTAATCAAATTGATATCATTTCTTAAGGGCTACCAAATCCTAATGAAGATCCCATTTTATGTGAAATTGTGAAAAAGCATATGATTCATGCTCCATGTGGTTCATTAAACATAAATTCCCCATGCGTGAAGGAAAAATGTAGCAAAATATTTTCAAAGCCTTTCCTCAAAGAGACAAACATCAGTTGATGGATATCCACTTTTATAGGAGAAGAAAGGCAGGTGAGGAAGGGCATGAAACTCTTTTGAAGAAAATAGAAGTTGATAATAAGTGGATTTTACCTTGTAACCCTTACCTCTACAAAAGTTTCAATGCTCACGTTAATGTTGAATCATGCAATTCAGCTAAAAGCATAAAATATGTCTAAATATGACATCAATAGATAAGATATGGCTGTTTTTGGTATTAAACACGACGATAATGTCAGAGATGAAGTTTCAACATTCCAGTTGGGAAGATACGTAAGTACAAATTAAGCAGTTTGAAGAATATTTGAATTTTCAATATATGAACGTCATCCAACAGTTGTGCATTTACAGGGCCATTTAGAAAATGGTCAAAAAAGTATTCTTTAATGATGAAAATTTATTGCAGAGAATTTAACAGCCACCCAGGACAACACTTACTGCCTTTTTTGAACTATGCTCTGCTGATCAATTTGTAAAATAACATTCTTGTATTCAGAAGTACCATCCTATTTCATATGGGAAAAAAAACAACATAAAAGGTGAAGAAGATGAGCACAATGTTCCAAATGTGGAAATCCATCCAGGTATCAAATTTAGTCCTGCATTAGGAAGAGTTTATAAAGTAGGGGAGACCGGGGCTAGTTGTTACAGGGGCAAGTTGATACAGTGCCTCTAGCTCTTTTTGAGG
>NW_013666666.1:111624-117196 GCF_000517525.1 Limulus polyphemus | reverse complement strand
CCTCAAAAAGAGCTAGAGGCACTGTATCAACTTGCCCCTGTAACAACTAGCCCCGGTCTCCCCTACATTCAACTAAGTTTGGTTGCTTTTGTTTGGAACTGTTATTGTACACATTTCCTGGTTCTACATCCTTTGAAGATTTCAAGCGAGTTATTGGTGAATTATGTAACACTTTCAGAGCTGTTTGCAATTTAAGGAGTTTGTTGGAAGATGATAGTCACTGGCACAGTGCACTTGAAGGAGCAGCTAGCTTATCCTTAACAATGTTCAAAATGATAAAGGTGGTGTAATATTCCTTGATGGTCCAGGTGGAACAGGAAAAACATGTGTCAATAACTTGCTTCTTGCAAAACTTAGATCACAAAAAAAATTGCTTTGGCTGTTGCGTTATCAGAAATTGCAGTAACATTGATTGAAGGGGGAAGGGCAGCTCATTCAGCTTTCAAGGTATCTCTTAATTTATTTCATGTTGGACAGGCTATATATGATATAAAGGAAGGGACAGCAAAGCAAGGGTGTTGAAAGAATATAAAATGATAATGAATACACAATGGCTCACAAAAATGCATTTGAAGCTTCAGATAGAATATTGAGAGTTTGTTATGAATTTCGCGCAAACCTACACAGGACCTAGCTGCGCTAGTCGTCCCTAATTTAGCAGTGAAAATCTAGAGGGAAGGCAATTACATCACCACCAACCACCAATTCTTGGGTTACTCTTTAACCAACGAATAGTGGGATTGACCGTAAAATTATAACGCCCCCACGGCTGAAAGGGCGAGCATGTTTGGTGTGACGGGGATTCGAACCCGCGACCCGCAGATTGCGAGTTGAGCGCTCTAACCACCTGGCCATGCCGGGTCGATATTGAGAGATATCGGAGAAAAGGATGTGTTATTTGGTGTTACATTATTACTATCAGGGGATGTTATATACACTCTCTCTGGCATTGTAAAAGGCACAAGACTGATGAAGTATATGCACTTATATATATATATGGACACTTGTTGTAAAATGTACCTTGCATACAGACATACGAATGCATTTAAGTGGTGACAGTGAAGTTGGTGAATTTTTCAAAACTCTTTAATATTAGTGATGGAAGATCAATCAACCAATCAAACAACTGCATTACTATTCCAGACAAATGTGGTAACTTAGTTAAGGATGCAAAAGAGCTAAAGGAAAAAATGTTCCCTAATATTTGTTAAAATTATCAACATTTTGAATGGTTGAGTGAAAGAACAATTCTTGCACCACGAAATCATACTGTTCATGACATCATTGATTAATTATTGCAAAAGGTTGCCGGACAGGATTCACCTACAGCTCAGTTGTCAGTGTTCCAATTACAGATGCTGCTGTAAATTACCCAACTGAATTCTCTTGAACCACCAGGTATGCCAGGACACATTCTGAAATTAAAGGTTGGTTCACCAATAATGCTGTTGAGAAGTACTGATCCTCCAAAAGTATGTAATGGCACAAGATTAGTTGTTAAGACATTACTGCCGCATGTTACTGAGCCAACAATTACAACTGGTCATGCCAAAGGTGAAGATGTCTTCATTCCAAGAATTCCTTTGCTACTAAGTGATTACCCCTTTGCATTTAGAAGGTTCCCATTCCCAGTTACAATTTGTTTTGCAATGTCAATTAATAAGGCACAAGGTCAAGTTTAAAGGTTGCTAGATTGTTCCTAAAGCAGCATTGCTTTTGACATAGTCAATTCTATGTAGGGTGTTCAAGGGTTGGATCTCGTGAAACCTGTTTATATTGTCAGAAGAAGGAATAAAAACATCCAATGTGGTATAACAAGAAGCTTTAATTTATATTGTGTGTTTTTGACTTCAAAATCAAAGGTTTAGATAAAAATTAAAATGTTATGATTTTTTAAAATAAATCTTCTTAAAAGAAATTTCTTTGTTTTTAAATACCTGTTTCAAGTAAATTGGACATCTGTGCAAGTAACGGGTGATTTAGCTAATGTTTAGATATATGTGTATGGAAATATACGTAAATATTCCTATCACAACCTATGTAATGTTCATGTGTATGGGACCATACATATATATTTACATACATTTGCTACTATATACGTATACTGCCATTACACATTGTCAAGTACTCTCGCTATCACATTAATCACTTTGGTAACACTTTTGGGTTACCCTCGGAAACTTTATTTGGTATTGAAGGAAGTCTAATCTAGGAACCTCCAAACTCAAACATTTATAATTCGTACATCTCAAATTAAATAATCACTGGAAAAACTGGTCACCCTAAGGCTTTTAAACTAAAAGTCTGGTCCCAAGATTACAAGTTATGCTGTAACTACTGTACTTCTATAGACACTTGGAGAAAACACAAATCTTCTTATAGCTTGCAGAACCATTATTCGGAAAACAAGCATGGGTCACAACACCTTTTCAGTCTTTTTTTTTAATTACATGACTGTCCTAACTGTTGACAACTGATTAGCAGTCACAAAATGTAGTTCATAGATGCTGTCGGGCAACACTACACAACAATAGATCAGAAAATAGATATCACAACACCCTTTCAGCCATTGCTTATTCGACCCAAAACTGTTCTAATGGTGTGAATTTGTGGTCATCTTACAATGTAGTACAAATATCGTATCTTACAATACCACCTAACAGCTAAGAAAATAAGTGTCATAACACACTTTCAATCATCAGACACTCAATCAATTGATGACCTTCTCACAGAATATCAGCTCAACAGTTCCACAGGCAAAACTGATAGATAATCTCTGCAGTATGTCCATCTTGAAGATGCCAGTACCAGATCTGATATCATGATTACTTTGTTTTGTGACCAACATTCTAAACAGAACCAGAGATCTACTTCTCCTCTAATGTCTAGTCAACTGATATTTCCCAGAATGAAGTCCATATCTATTGGTCTCACTTAGAGAGCTTGAAAGATTGCGAGGTCCACTAGTGTTCACACTCCTCCTGTGTCACCAAAGAACTAAACCTCCCATCCTTATACACTTACAAGTACATATAAGGTTCCACCCAGACCAAACAGAGCTGGTCTGACCACTCAAGCTAACTTGGGCTCCATCACTTGGCATCCACCACTTGTTGATGGTTATTTGAGACGTATTCATCAAATGGCCAATACCAATAATTTTGCTGCATGATTAATTACTGGTGGTGTGAGTTGGCTGACATCCACTAAGCCATTGGCTGTAGCCAATGGCTTTCCATCTTCACTGCTTGGCAAAGTAGGGGGCAGTTCCTCTATCAGAACCCCCAGTTCACAAGTGAATAAGGTAATAGATCATGATAGAAAGTGCATCAGTTAAGGCAAAAAATTCTCTCGCATAAAGCTGTTGCCTCATGACTTCACTAAGAAGACCCTCAATGAATTTATCAGCAATATGTTCTCCCAATTTGCAAATACCATTGCACGGTAGGCCTATATGTGTAATTAGCATAAATTGTTTCCATAGGTGGAAAGTTCCTTGGTGCAAGTTTTCTTTTGTGTTGTAGACTCACCCTAATATATCCTTAACCCTTTATTTGGTTGAATTAGTAACAGTTCTCTTGCTTCTCTTCATCCAAATAGTCAATAGTGTTGATCGTAGGACCATCTAAGTTCAGTATCAGGCTGCCTGGAATGCTTTAGGAAATAGCTGAGATCTTCTTTTACCATTCTCTTGAGCATTGGGGCGAAATCTGCTTGGCCTCACTAGATACTGCCAATGTTGCAGATGCAGGGCAATAGTTGTATTCAGAGTTACCGACACTTTGACGAATGATTGGTTCCTGATCCAGGGTAGTTGGGCCATGAGTTGCTCAGAGAAACTTTTCATACTGCCCTTTTCGACCAAGTGTCATTGAGAGTTATGTTTGACGTCATGGGATATCTTTCGGCTTAGAGAGGCTCGATTAACTATGGTTCGTGATCTTTACCTGTGGGCAACCACTGTCTTTCTTGCTGGAGAAACAGCTAAGACTGGCAGAAGCTGACTACTAGCAGTCATCCAGTACTTCTTACCTGGTTATCAGTGGCATAGACCAGAGTTGGGGCTGTGATATTCTGGTTGGTAACACCCAGGGAGTCCTCTTTAGACCTTACCACGTGGCCTCAGGTATGACAGTTGCTAATCCATATCGACGACCCTTAGTCATACTTGCTTCCATTGTACCATGAGTGATCCTTTGAAGAAAGGCTTAATTCATCAATCAATCTTTCTAAGTTTGTGGCTGTAAACTGATCAATATCAGGGACCTTTGCAGCAGGGGCAAATTTCCTATATCCAAGAGAGAACTTCTCCCAGATTTGACATCTGTCTCATACAATAGTCTTTTTCCTGCAGCAAATTCTCCCTCTTGGTCTTGAGCATTTCTACTTTGAATTTAAGCAATTTTAAAGAGAAATGCTGTTTAAACTCATACACTCAAAAGGTCAAGCAGTATGCGCATTAACAAAAACTGAAATCTTCAAAATAAATCCTATGGTCATAATTCCAAAATCTACTTGCAATATTCTTACATAAATTGATTTCTGTGTAAGTATCAGGTAGATCCATTGAATAATGGTAGGGCCGAGCAGGAAATTTATAAAGCAGCCTCAACTTGAAAACCTGTCTGAGTTTTAAGCTATGTGAGAAATAAAGAGACTGAACATATTTGTTGTTAAATGAAACACTTTTTATTAAACACAAAACAAACAAAAACAGACTGCCTACTTTCATAGGCACGAGACAATCGCCTTACTATTGGACCTGTGAATGGAACAACAGATTCCTTCTTTTGAGATTGATCTTTGTAAAATAATTCACTATGACAGCTAAGTAAAACCTTCTACAAACTGAGGTTCCAATCTTGCTAGAAACCTCGTATCATTTCTTTGCGATAGCATTATAAAGTGATTAGTCATTCTTTCACAGCATTCAAAAGCTATAACATACAGACACCATCCACTCGACAAAACATACACCCATGTGCGAAGTTGCTGCAACATCCCTTTGGGCCGCTAGAACGTATCAATTTCAACGGTTTTCTGGATCAAGTATTCATGCTAAAACCGTATAGAAACAGACTAAACGAAATATTCTACAAATTATGTCTTAAAGTAACTACAAAACATATGATATGCCCACATATCACAACTGGAGCTGCATTGTCTCCCTATTCACTGTCAACACTTGTGTTGCAAGTAGCCTGGCGATTTCTCGCTTACCTTGACCGCCCTCCTATCATCCAGTTATAATACCGCGTGAAAATACTGTTAATTCCCGGAATCTATTAGTTTCTGCCATTTCTGTTTGTACTTTGAGGTCTTTACTGCAGTGCTGCCTAAACTGTGTGCCGCAGAATTTTTGCAATTATTAAATAATTCTTATTAAGTAATGTGAATTTATTATCAATTTAATAATTTTTTTAAATTTAAAATTTGATTTATTTTATCCTTGATACACAGTATAACAGTAATTTCTGCCTGTCTTTTTCAGCTAACTGCCACTAGAGCTGCAATACGGACTTATTTACATGTATCACAAAAAGTTTGGGACATTAGAAGTGTGCCGTGAGCT
>NW_013666666.1:95560-110665 GCF_000517525.1 Limulus polyphemus | reverse complement strand
CGGTCTTCCAAAAGTCCAGAGGTTTGATCATCATATCACTTGCCCACTTCTTTCGTCTGACTGATATGTTGGCAGGTCTTAATAAGGGCTTCCGTCTAGCTGCTCTGCAACGATAACCCAATCTGTGGACAATCCGTTGAACAGATTTCGGGCTCATCCCACCAACTTTGGCCACTTCTGCAGTCGTTAATCTAGAATCCATTTCGATGCTCCTCTTGACAGCCCTTTTTGTCCTCTCCGATGGACCAGGACGACCCGGACGCTGTTCAGTTGTTTCCTTGCCGTGTTTCCTGAACTGCACAATGATTCTGTTGACTGTCGAAAGCAGGATTCCCAAATTCTGCGAAATTTGCCACTGACTTATTTCACCATCTGCTTGACCAACTATCCTTCCTCTAACAATTCGAGATAACCTTTAGTTCTAGGCATATTGTAGCACAAGATAATTAGTGTGCGGACCATTTTCATTTATATAGTGCTCTGTGAACACAAATTAGTTAGGAATAAATCAGTTAAATGACGAATAATTAGGTGTCTATTTACTTGTGACCACTCAGTGTATATATATATTTCAAGCGGTGGAGATGGTCGATTTGTACTCTCTGAAGAGGAGAGATATATTCATTTACTGGTAGGCTGTGTACTTTGGTATGAAAAAGTAGCTAGTATGTTGCAAATATTATACCATAAAGCACTTTATTCCCCCCAATAAACTACCATGTAAAACAAAGCACGTTGTATATTTACTAAAATGGGAAACAGGAGATTCTGATATATACATATATATATTACACTATGAAACAGGAAATTATGATATATATTACACTATGAAACAGGAGATCTTGATATATATATATTACACTATGAAACAGGAGATCCTGATATATATTACACTATGAAACAGGAGATCCTGATATATATTACACTATGAAACAGGAGATCCTGATATATATTACACTATGAAACAGGAGATCCTGTTATACATTACACTATAAAACAGGAAATTTTCCAATATATTAATTCATAAAACAGAGTGTTGAACAGTATAGCAGCGTTTTCCTAAGTGTGGGGCGTGCTCCACAGGGGGTACAAATGATCTCTTGGGCGCGCAAGCGATTATGGTAGAGTCAATAGTGCAATAATGCAAAATTAAGTGTTTTAATACGTTTTTATTAATGAAAGTAATAAGTAATTACTACAACACATATAACATGTTAATGTGTATTCGTGTGTTACATCTCGTCACTTAACTTACTCTTTCACTCACTTATAAAAGAGGGGCACGCAAGAAATGGCATTTAATAAAGAGGGGCATGAATGACAAAGTTTGGGATACGCTGAAGTAGAGTATAAAACAAAACAGTTAACATCAAATAATCAGTGTATAAAACAGAAGTTACTCTTTATATACAAGCAAAAGTACCCGTCCCCAGTGACGTGAAAAGTTTAAGTTAGTCTATCAATTTAAATTATTTCACGGACTTTAAAAAGTTTAATTGTGTTGCACTTTTGGTTTCACTTAGAGCCAAAGCTCTGAGTTACTTATATTTCCCACCACAAAAAGTAATTGTTGAGCACTTCAGTCATGCTAAGAGTAGCTCACCAATAACATAGGTAAATCTACATTTTTATTCTTTAAGTTACGTCACATTTTGAACTGTGAATGATAGTGTGATTAATTCCTAACAATTTAGTGTAAAATATCCTGCTTGCGAAATCAAGTTTGGCATCAACATTATTCATGCCTATTCTCCCATCATTTCAAAAGTGAGTGTTGAGCTTTGCCTGTGTGCTCAGCTTCTCAAACGGGAGACAGACGAACGCTCGGACAGACACCACTGTTCGAAATGTATATACGTATATACGTAAGACGTATACACACATACATTGTATAAAACAGTAAATGCTCTATGTATTTTATACGGTATCAAAAGGCAGATACTTTATACGTGTAGCATATGCCCGATATATACTAGACTATGAAACGAGTGTCCTATATACACTACAATATTCAGTACCAATCGTCGATATAATATGAAGTTTTTGTTTAAAATTACACAGTATAACGTGAACGTTGAAATGAAGTTCAATTACGTGAATTAAAAGTAAAAGTTCAGAAACCGAGACTAGACAGTATAATGCATTTCTACTCTTAATTTAGGTAATTCAAGCCTTTGTTGTTTTTTTCGGATATTTGTGCAAAGCTTCACAAACTCTATATGCACTAGCAGTCCCTACTTTTGAACGGATAGCGTAGAGGGAAGGGAGCAAGACACCAGTACGACTTTGGTACACTACAGTAAAGAGAATCAAAATCATATGTTACACAGAGCAGCAAGGACATTAAATGAATTTTTGAAAATAAATACAACCTGTTTTACTTATCTTATAGTGTCCTCTAGTAGGTCAACGGTAAGTTTACGGACTTACAATGCTTAAATTCGGAGTCCAATTCCCGCGGTGGACAGCGTGTAGATAATCCATTGTGTCGCTTTGTACTAAGAAAACAATAGTTATCTTACAGAAAAGGCAAAACGTATAACAATGAGATTTTTTTTACACATTTAAAATTGGTCGTTTTTTATGTAAACATAACACTGGGCGTTGGGCCATCAACATTTAGATAATATTAGCTTGATACATAATAACTGAGAAACTGCAAAACGTCATTAGTGTCTTTCTTTATATTACTAGTTCTATACATACTTGAAAACTGTAAGTTTATTTTGAGTGGTATTAAAAAAATACGATCTATAAAAGCTGGCTACATCAGAATAATGACCAATCAAAAAATGTTATTTTAACAAAAAAAAAAAACACAAAAATGATCGCAGATTTATAAGTTTGAAATGTACGGTATAGATGCATTTGATTTGCTCTCAATAACTATAATTAAAACAACCTAGCTGCTAAAGTAATTGACGTTCTCTAGTGAAATCAAACCACAAATTACGCAGGTGACTTGATAACTGATTTTTACATGGTACCAACGCGCGAGTGACAAGTTATGCATAAAAATCCCTTTTACACCTGGCCTCTCAAAATGTCGCGTGCCATTTTCACGCGCTCCGGAAATTCAATTTCAACTTACGTCAACCTCTGTATAACATACCCATTTCAGGTGACAATTGCAACCTGGCCGTGCATGGAAAATAGTGTATAATTCATCAATAAAAGAGAAGAAAATGTTCCAAGTATCGTGCTGTAATTATCCGTATTCAGCCCGGCTGCCCTATATGCACATTACACAATAATATAGCTTATGAAAAGACATAGCCTCTAACAGTTCAAGAGCGTTGCGAACGTCACTGATTTTTGTTACTTCATTGTCGTTTGCTACATCCTTGTAGCATTGTATATGAGTCATGTAACCTTGCACATAAATGCATTCACATACATTTATAGCGGAGCTTAAATTAAAGGTGAATCGGAAATTAAGACCTTATAGTACGCACGAACTAGGATAATAAATGCAAGAAAACGTACCAAGGTGCTTTTAAATGAATACAAAATTACAAGTGAAACATCTACGTGTGTGTGATTTTCAAAAAATGTTAACTACACAACAAACGATGCCTCCTTCTACCAAGCGTCTTAATCTTTTGTTTATTTGGTATATTAAGAGTTTTTAAGGGTTGTTATAGAATAAAATTTACTTTACTAAACTCACACAAGTTTGAGATTTGGAACGACAACATATGTATGTACGTATGTAAACCATAAACTTCATGGTCATCTAAACATTCCTTTACGTATCGAACCCTTTATTATCGTTCACTAGTGCGAAAGGTTCAGTTTTTTCGTGTTTCAGCAGCATATCTTTGATCCTCCTTCAGTCCAGTAGAACATTTTCAAGTATTGATGGTATGTTATGAATTTCGCGCAAGGCTACACGAGGGATATCTGCACTCGCTGTCCCTAATTTAGCAGTGTAAGACTAGAGGGAAGGCAGTTAGTCATCACCACCCACCGCCAACTCTTGGGCTACTCTTTTACCAACGAATAGTGGGATTGACCGTCACATTATAACGCCCCCACGGCTGTTAGGGCGAGCATGTTTGGTGGGATGGGGATTCGAACCCGCGACCCGCAGATTGCGAGTCGAGCGCCCTAACCACCTGGCCGTGCGGGGCCATGTATTGGTGTTATAAAAATATAACGCGTTTTTACGTTGTTTTTTGTTTTGTAAACTTGGGCAGCACGCGGAAGCACTTTTTTTAAATATTGGCGCCGCAATTCCAAGTTTTATTTTGGAGTATTGTATTCGACAACAGTGCTTGGAGTACCTGGCATATACTTTTTGTTTGTGTGTTTTTTGTTGTTTTTTGTTTTGTAAACTTGGGCAGCACGCGGAAGCACTTTTTTTAAATATTGGCGCCGCAATTCCAAGTTTTATTTTGGAGTATTGTATTCGACAACAGTGCTTGGAATACTTGGCATATACTTTTTGTTTGTGTGTTTTTTTACTACTACTATTTGTATTTTAATATTTGTTTTACGTTACCAAACCAAAGTGAATGACAATCCAGGTATAATAATAATTATAATTTGAAGCTCAACAGTATACCAAAGAAGTACTATAAAATACACGATCTCCAGTGTTGCAAACCAGAAAACGGGGAAAATGTACTTTCCCCATCGATGACACACGTCGTGCCATACATGGCTACTCACCCGGTACTTTTTTTTTCAAGGGTGGTGGTGGTTTTGTACAGTTTGTTATTAAACGCAACGACATTATATAGTTACAGTCAAAATCTTTATACAATAAGTTGAAATGAATTTCCAATATATTACCACAGTACGTTTACCATATCCAGTATCGACGAAGTCCTTCGCGCTAATACCAGGATTCATCAGTCTGACTGGGATACGACAGACACAGTAGCTGTCTTGGCACTATTTATATAATCGATTATCATGAACAACAACTGTAATATAACCTTTAAAAAACTGTACAGTTTGAAGCATTACAGTGAAAATCTTTATAACAAGATATAAGTGTGGTTTGAATTTCGCGCAAAGCTATACGAGGGCTATCTGCGCTAGCTGTCCCTAATTTAGCAGAGAAAATCTAGATGGACGGCAGCTAGTCATCAACAACCACCACCAACTCTTGGGCTTCTCTTTTACCAACGAATAATGGATTGACCGTCGCATTATAGCGCCCTCACGGCTGAAAGGGCGAGCATGTTTGATGAGATGGGGATTCAAACCCGCGACCCTCAGATTGCTGGTCAAGTAACCTAGCCACCTGGCCAACAAGATATAAATATCTGCATTCTTTACGACGAGTAGCAGATCAGTGGGAAATTATTTCAATATGCTGTGAGCCAGTTTTATGACTTTTTTTTCACAGATAAACGTCGTTTGTACCAATAAGTGAGTGAGAATGTAAAAAAACAACAAAAAAAAACAAATGGACAGAACAAATAAAAATTACAGAATTTACAATGCATCTCATGTTTGATTAGGCTTAAAATATACCTAAAATATCGAAACAAAAGATATCGCTTGCAAAAAATATATATGAAAGCTATCAGAAGTTGCACCTTAAATGTTGTTCTAATATAAACAAATATCTGTTTATTAACACTGAGAATCAAATAGATAAGGTAGACAGTAAATATAATTGTTGTATAAACTGAGCCTTTTAAAATTACTTTAAGATTACACACGAAATTATGTTGCATTAGTGACAGACTGTAATACCAAATAGGTAAAAAAAAATAGTTATCACAGTGGAAAACAACGTCTTTGTTTGTTTTGTTTTTGTTTCATAATTTCGAGCAATAATACGTAAGTTTGTTTGATTTTGTTTGTTTGACGCTAAGCACAAAGACACACAAATGGGCTATTTGTGCTCTGCCCACCACAGGTATCGAAACCCGGTTTCTAGCGTTGTAAGTCTGCAAATATACCGCTGTGCCACTGAGGGGCAAGATACATAAGAGCTGCCCCTTCTTTCGAACTGATAAACTAGAGGAAAGGCAGCTACTCAACAGCATCAACCGCCAACTTTTGGGCTACTGTTGTCTGACCAAATAGTAAGAATTGGCCATCACTGATATATAACATACCCACGACCTCAAAGTACATAGTGCGTTTTTGTAGCACCAAAACGTGAACCGTGAAACCTAGAATCCATAGTCCGTCACACAAACATTGCAGATATCCACACATCAACCTGAATATTACAATAAACCTTACTTCAAATAAATAAGGCCCGGCATGGCCAGGTGGTTAGGGCGCTCGACTCGCAATCTGAGGGTCGCGAGTTCGAATCCTCGTCACACCAAACATGCTCGCCCTTTCAGCCGTGGGGGCGTTATATTGTTACGGTCAATCCCACTATTCGTTGGTAAAAGAGTAGCCCACCTCTTCTTTGCTCATATCTTGTTGGCTGAAATTTTTAAAAGGCGTCGAGTAAGATTACTTATGATATCTAATTCATCTTCACGATTTCCTCTACTAGGTTTATAATCTCGATAGCTTAGGTAACTGAAACATGTGCTCCAAAAGTAAAGTTGTGGATTCGAATCCAAATTGCTTTTATTTTTGAATTCTTTAGATATATTTCAAAAACGTAAATCAACATCATTAGACCTCAACTTGTATGATAGCAATTTTTAGGACCTTATCGTTACTTTATCGAGAATAGTCGGTTTGCTTTAATATAAAAACTTGGTATTTGTCTTTAATAAATTAAACACTTTATCCGATTTTTTCACGTTCTTTTTTTATACCATTCCCAAACAATTTAGGATAATACCTGGACAATGCAACTGAAAAAAAAAACATAAACAGCACGAGCTATTCCTACAGTCTTCATTGAGTCAATATAAATATTTCACAATCTAGAGGTCGTCGATATTATATGTAACTATCTAGAAACTTAAAATATATATAGAACATATAATGAAGCATCTAAACCATCACGACACGAAGTAATTATCAATTGAGTCAAATGGAGGTTGTACTTATAATTATTAAATTTAATAACAAAAATACAAAAAAGTGTATGAAAGAATGGACTGGACACTTTAGAAAACACTATCGTATATGAATAAAGATTCAAGCATCGCAGATAAGATGGCTTTTTTTTTTTGTTACTATCGTGCTTTTCTTAACTTTAGATTCCATTTAATTTTTTGTCCCAAAATAGCTCACAAAGCTGTTTAATTTTCTTGTAACTGAAAAGAAAATGTTTGAAACATTTAAAGGATTCAGTCAGGACTCTTTTTACAAAACTTGGTTGGTTATAAATAGTCTAGTTTTACCGAAACTTTGGAATTTCATGAGCCACATGAACGGACGGTTGGTCAAGCGTAACTCTTCCTGTACGACATAGACACAACATCATGACCACCCTGTCCAGCAGGGGGCTGATCAGTGGGAATATATAACACAATAAGAATAGTTTAATATTTTGATGTTTGTTGTAGTCTGTTAACTGGAGATAGATAGGAATTTTCTATTCTGTTCTCTACTTTTAAATGAAAGTAATGAAATGACCCTTCAGACTAACTGGACACCAATCCATCAAATAAACAGATAATCCTAAGACCAGCTCTCAGCAGGAATATACCATGTGTTGACATGAGCGGGAACTGCACACTTCATGGTATGTTGGACACTGGAGATGAATGTACCACTGGCACAGCTCAGACTGGTGAAGTTATGGGACGTTCCGGTGTTCGTTCTATAATGTGTGTGCACGAGGACAACCACTTTTCTCCCATCGTCAAGCTAGGCACGACAATGAGACCACATCACAACAATGAACTCGTGTCTTTTGATTTTTCACCGCGGACTTTATCTCCCTGTTCATAAATCCTTGTGGTGGAAGGGGAAAAAACTGAGGATTTTTACCAACAACGTTGAAAGAAGCTCATTTTAAGTGAAGCTGGTATACAGCTGCAGCATATGAAAAGAAAGTATGGCTCTGGATCTGTCCATAAAACTGTCCAATCACGATGAAAATTGTATTATTATAAAAACCGTTTTAAACAGGGCTAAAGAAACAGGACAATATATTCTGAAGTAATAGAAAATCAGTCTCTTGTACTTGTTGAATGAAACAATGAACACCTGTTTTTAAACATATCTTATATATATTGCACAATAGCAGTTGTTTAACTGGAACGTTAACACCAACAGAAATACGATTTGGTACACAACTAATTTTATTGCAGGTTCTATGATCAAGATTCTTTCCAATAACCTCCAATAATTTGAGATATCATTACAACAAAAGTAAGAGCTTTCAGGCACAGTTGTTTGTTTTGTTCTAAAGCAAAGCCACACTGGGTGGGCTATCTTCAGTGTACCACCGCGGGGAACGTTTTAAGTTCGTGGACTTATCGCTGTCTTGCCGGAAGACCAAAAAACAATTTAAATCTTATTCATTAATGCGTTTAAAATAATATAAATTAAATTACAAACATATCGATCGTTTATTTAATTTTTACCGAACTTTGGTAAAACATTTGACTGGATAATTTTGAAATTAAGTTTCATGTTCTAAAATCGACAACGTCGTTATGTATTCCAAAAACAAACGTTATTCAAGAAAATTATTTGGAAGTAGAAAGTCATAAAATTATATGAAACATTAGATAAGAATTTTTATATTTAAAATGGTTATAGATGAAACTTTTACAGTATTAATCCTAGTATTATAAGTTCTCAAGCTCGCTGTTGAGTCGCTGACTTAATTTCAGAATTACGTAACATATTGATTGATTTTTTGGAATTAAGCACAAAGCTGCACAATTGGCTATCCGTGCTCTGCCCACCACGGGTATCGAAACTCGGTTTCTAGCATTGTAAGTCCGTAGACATACCGCTGTGCCACTGGGGGGGGGGGCTACGTAACGTAAGCTGCAGTGTTACAGTACACTGTAGAGGCAGCTTGTTATTACCTATACCAAGTATCTTTCACATCTCACATCCTAGATTTTGTTTCTAAACTTCCTTTCTTACGTAGTCAATTCATTGCTATATTATACAGAAAATATACACAAGAAAAAACAACAACACAGGCTTAAAAATTAGTCTAAACATTTTTCTATCATTAATTGAGACACTGACAACACTTTGATAGTAATTTCGAAGGAAACACGACAGGGAATTTCAAATAATAGTATATATCATTTTCAAAGTCGAGGTCTTATGTAAAAGTACGTATTCTAATGCAAATTCGTTTTGTGAGGTACACAGTTGAAATTTACTTACGGTTGCAGCGGTATTTAATTATACAAGTCAGTACTTGAAGATGATGTGTGTAGGCGGGGAGAGGGTGAGGGAGCGCGATAGCACCCATAAATTGCACTCATATATATATGTAAACGTTTTAAAAACAGCCTTTAATACCATCAAAATGCACTGTTTTTAGCTAAAATTACAAAAAAAAATTAAGTTTTATGGGGGAGGCATGTCCTCAGACGTCTCAGTATGAATTCGACTCTCCATTCCTTTTTTTCTCCCTGAAAGTAGTACCCCTTTATAGATTTCTGCCTACGCTATTCTATGTTATCAACAACAATGTTTAACTTTTTTAGTGACATAACAAGATGACTTCTAATAGCGTGATGAGTGGTTTTTAATTATCACAATTACTAAAACTTTATTGTCATGTATCAAAACACACGGTTCTGTGTCGTGCGGCCAAAACAACCTGCTGCAGGACACACTTGTGTGTTATTAATCAGGAATGATAGTTTAGCAAGTTTCCACCTTCTGTAGCTCGGATTGTGTTAATCCAAACTGTCACATATTTTCTGTGGATGTGCTCTACTGGACTCTTATTTGACATACCAAATTTCAAGGCAATCCATTAAGAAATACCTGAGATATAACATCTCTAATTTTGATTGAGTTCCTTCCTATTTTTTTTCTTCGCACCAAAAGTATGGAAACTTTATTTGATAAAAAAACATACTTAACTTTTATGGATTTTTTTCAAATTTGGTACACAAGATATATCTTTCCAACCTATAATTAGGAGTCTCATTTGCTGTAAATATAAGCGACATGTGCACAGTTATTTAGCAAAAACCGCTCAAATTTAACTAAAAGTTTTGCGCATGCCTATGCAAAAAAGTCACGTGAGCTATCGGTCTAACAATTTTATTACAGCTTCTCCTAAGAGTAAAAGTGGACCGTTTTTAGTTTTTGTGATTCGGATTACATACAGCTGATTTAGAGCAACAAAACTGTAAGGTGAAAAGACGTGCAGATACAACAGTTTGGCCGCCAATTTTGATTTCATTCCTTTAAGTTGCACACTCAACCCGTTTCTTGGCCGCACCTTTTTTTCACACCTAAGGTGTTTTTGATTAAATAAATACATCCTGTAGTCACTCCCTGATGCTGCTTCGCACATCTGTTGCCTCTCCTTGAGGTGTCACAGGGCTACATGTTTCACACATTTGTTGCCTCTTCTTGAGGTGTCACATGACTGCTGCGCACACTTATTCTCTCTTCTTGAGGTGTGACACAGCTATCTTGCACATCTGTTGATTCTTCTTGAGGTGTGGTGACACGGCCGCTTCGTTAATCTGTAACGTTTTCATGATGTATGACACAAATACTTCCTATGTAGTAACCTGAAGTGTGGCATATCTGTTGTCTCTTCTTGAAATATGACACATATATTTCTTATATATAGCCTTGCTTTAGTCGTTAATGTGATAGCCGATAGATCGCTATAGGAAAAACTATTTAAAACGATATAAGCCTGGAGACTGTTAAACTGAAGACGATTGTACTTATAATTAATGCCACTTTACACAGAACACTATGTTTTATTCGATTTAAGGAGATTACTCAGCATTTGCTAAAACGTTTTTAATGTCTATAGTTTTGAACTTTGAATATTTATGCCACAGTTTAGAGTATGATAATTGAAGCACCCGATAAGATGATTGAAACGTTTTTAGATGAAATTGTTTCTTACGGATTTCGCGCAAAGCTACACTAGGGCTATCTGCGCTAGCCGTCCCTAATTTAGCAGTGTAAGACTAGAGGGAAGGTAGCTAGTCATCACCACCCACCGCCAACTCTTGGGCTACTCTTTTACCAACGAATAGTGGGATTGACAGTCACTATATAACGCCCCCACGGCTGAAAGGGCGAGCATGTTTGGTGTGACGGGGATTCGACCCGTGACCCACAGATTGCGAGTCGAGCGCCCTAACCACCTGGCCATGCCGGGCTTTAGATGAAATAGAAATTAAACGAACGCAGTACACTTTTTCCGCAGGTTAACAAAGAATCTGTAGTTAAAGTTCCATCTTACGAATTACGTATAGTAGATGAGTCATAAGTGAAAGCGATTTTTCTGTATAAGTATCGTTTATTGGGTACTTTATATCTTATAAATATTTAGTAAAATAATGCTAATATGCGGTTTGAATTGGCATCGAGTTATGTCAGTGAATTTAAAACTCACAGCAATTCGAATGATTACACAATTAAGACCATAAAAGAAAGAAAGTCGAATTTAACTTGGATGGTTTTTAAACAGAATTGGATGGCCACATTGTAAAGCATCTTGGGAATGATAATCACAGCAACTTAAATCAAAACTCTAAACATTTTTCCAGAAAGAAACTTTTGCTCATTGTCAACATTTCAGGACTGTTTGTTGCTTCCTATAATTATCTAAGTTAATAATAAAGCTAATTCTATAATAGCTGCGTATTTGTGTATATATTGTGTGAAACCTATTATTTAAGTCAATATATATGCTATATTTACAAAGTTGAGCTATATAAAACATAACTAAACATAATAGTCGAAACGTTGTACATTTGCTGTTATGTTAAACTTATATTAAAGTTTTTCTTCATTACCCATTCAAGCCGTCTCCAGCCATAATAGTTATACATAGCTCATAGATATATAGATGGATAGAAAAGACATGGACGACTCTTGTGGTCACCATAAACGTTAATTGTTGTAAGTTGACATTTTTCGCAAATACGAGCAATAGACCGTCAAGTAGCACGTGCTGAGCGGCTGTGCATTGAAATACAGCACGCAAAGCAAGTAAACGAGTGGTCGTACGACCGTGAATCACAAGTTTTATTCGTGGGGTCAAATGTAACGGGCAGGACTGTAGAACGTCGCTGGTAACGGAGGGAGCTAACTTCTATAATCACCAGAAACCGGAATTTCACGGCTCATTGTCTGTAAACCAGCTACACAACGTATCAATAAACATAACGTAACCGCTCCAACTGATCTAATTGGATTCACGAAACACTAAAGTGAATTTGTACCATCGCGGGGAAGAAAAAGAGAGAGAATCCAGTTGCTATTACTCCAAAGCCATGCACCAAATCAACAAAAACTAATATAAGGTGGCCCCGATAGTATTTATGTGTGTGCATGTGTGGAATAACTAAAACGGCCTTTTGTATGTGAAAGTCTCTCCTATAATAACACATCTAAGTGATAATTTTTTGTAATTTGAAAGGTGATTTAAATATCATAAAATAAACTAATTTAATTTCTCATTTTGATATTATATTTTTGGAGGAGAAACCCAAAAGAGGTGGTCCACACTCTTTCGAATTTTATTTTCTTCGGGAAAAGTCAGCTGTGTCATTCATTTATATCACATGTTGTAGAAGTAAGATGAAAAAACAAACAACAACGATAGTAGACAAATGAAAGAGAGTCCACGTGTATGTTTTGTCAGTTTCGCCTGAACTACTAAGTTTAGAGTTTCGCAAATTTTTTTTTCATTTACATTTACTTTCTATAAATAAGATCAAACAAACAACAACGATAATAGACAAATGAAAGAGAGTCCACGTGTATGTTTTATCAGTTTCGCCTGAACTACTAAGTTTAGAGTTTCGCAATTTTTTTTCATTTACATTTACTTTCTATAAATAAGATCAAACAAACAACAACGATAATAGACAAATGCGTATGTTTTACCAGTTTCGTCTGAGCATGCCCCCTAGTGGCGGTAAGTTTATGTGACGCTAAAAATTGGGTTTCGATACCCGTTGTGGGCACAGCACATATGGTTCATTGAGTAGCTTTGTGTTTAACGACAAACAAAAAAATAGAATCGTTTGAGCCACTAAGGTTATAAATCCGAAGTTTTACGAATGTATTTAAATTCCCATATTTCATAAATACAAAAATTATAACTGCAAATAGAAGAAATGTACGAAATGCACTTATAAAGCAAAGTTTTAATTCAAAGAATTTTAATCGCTATTTACGCATGTATCGTAATTAAATCAAGATTACATTTACTCTTAAATTACATGGTCATTACACTCACAAATCACGATCCAAATTTGCATACAAAGCTGCTTTTAAGAAGATGTTTATGATTCACATCTATACATCATTTACAGAAGTACATATTTGTTAGCTTTGGGAAACGTTTAACTTTCCCTGAAAACTATATAAATACACATGCTCATTTTTAAAATAATCTGCTTTTCATTCAATTTTCTATTTCTCATACGAACACTGGTGTAAAAGCTTATAAAGTAATCGTTAATGGCCGTAGACTTAAAACTGCTTGGAGCAAAGTTTATAAAACACAAAACGTCTGTTGCTTAATTAAAGATTAAAATTCTAAAATTAGTTGGAATTCTATACGCATAGTAATTTTTGTTTAACATTTAAAATGATTGAACGGATATTTTCTCTTAATAGAGTTATTTATTAGTTTAGAATATTAGCGCAAAGTTGTGCAAAGGGCTATCTGTGCATGGTCGTCCAAAATTTGAATTGAAATACAACATAGGAAGAGGCATCTAGTCAACAATACAAACAAACTGATATACAACATAGGAAGAGGCAGCTAGTCAACAATACCCAACACTAATTTTGGGGATACTTTTGTTTGAATGAATAGTGAGATTTGACCGTCATTTTTTAGAGCGCAAACAAGGCCCCAATGAGTAGAATATATTTTTGAAAAAGGAACGCGAACCCTCGTATTCACAGTTCGGAACGCTAACCAGTAGAATATGCCCGGTCCCTAGATGGAGTTAAACTTTAAAGTGAAAACTCTTCTTTTCCATCAATATATCGGGCCCGGCATGGCCAGGTGGTTAGGGTGCTCGACTCGCAAACATGCTCGCCCTTTCAGCCGTGGGGGCGTTATAATGTGTCGGTCAATCCCACTATTCGTTAATAAAAGAGTAGCCCAAGAGTTGGCGGTGGGTGGTGATGACTAGCTGTCTTTCCTCTAGTCTTTCACTGCTAAATTAGGGACGGCTAGCATAGATAGCCCTCGTGTAGCTTTGCGCGAAATCCAAAACAAACAAACAAATCATCTATATATGTATACGACTTTATATCATGTTAACAGATGGGCAACGAAGTTGTCACATAAAACAACTTATATATATATATATATCACATTGGTTTCAGTAATATCTGATCCCCTAAGGGAGCAGCGATAAATCTGAAGGCGTATAACTCTAAAAACCGGGTTTCGATACCCGTAGTGGCCACAAAACAGATAACCCGTTGTGTAGCTTTGTGCTTAACTACGAACAAACAAACCACTAACATTTGATTAATTTTTGAATACTAGAATAATTTATTTCAAACGTAACTACTAGATTTGATCTCAGACCCACAATGAGTTTTTGTTTATCTACTTACTGCACGAGATTATTATTTTTCTAGCATTTAATATTTTCCTCACACGTTCTTAATCTTACTATGGCAAGACAACACAATGTCAAGTATACTGCCTGGAAATACTATGACTCTGACAACGTACAATGTATACAGTCTAGAACACGCTCGTAGTCATACTATGGCTGCACAACATATCACGTATACAGTCCGAAACACTTATATAATCGTACTGTTGCTGGTCAATTATACTGCTGGAACGCGTTCATAGTCATACTATAGGTGGACAACATAATGTCATACATACTGCCTGGAACGCGTTCATAATCATACTATAGGTGAACAACATAATGTCATACATACTGCCCGGAACGTGTTCATAATCATACTATAGGTGGACAACATAATGTCATACATACTGCCTGGAACGCGTTCATAATCATACTATAGGTGGACAACATAATGTCATACATACTG
>NW_013666666.1:89312-95159 GCF_000517525.1 Limulus polyphemus | reverse complement strand
AACATAATGTCATACATACTGCCTGGAACGCGTTCATAATCATACTATAGGTGGACAACATAATATCATACATACTGCCTGGAACACGTTCATAATCATACTATAGGTGGACAACATAATATCATACATACTGCCTGGAACACGTTCATAATCATACTATAGGTGGACAACATAATGTCATACATTCTGCCCGGAACACGTTCATAATCATACTATAGGTGGACAACATAATGTCATACATACTGCCTGGAACACGTTCATAATCATACTATAGGTGGACAACATAATGTCATACATACTGCCTGGAAGGCGTTCATAATCATACTATAGGTGAACAACATAATGTCATACATACTGCCTGGAACACGTTCATAATCATACTATAGGTGGACAACATAATATCATACATACTGCCTGGAACACGTTCATAATCATACTATAGGTGGACAACATAATATCATACATACTGCCTGGAACACGTTCATAATCATACTATAGGTGGACAACATAATATCATACATACTGACTGGAACACGTTCATAATCATACCATGGCTGGTTAATGTGAATTATACAGTCTGCATGGAACACGTTTATACTGTGACTTGACATTACACAGACTCCACGTCTACAGTCTGAAACACGTTCATCCTATGTCTGGGCAATGTATATACCGAATACACAACCATAACACACTCATATTATGTCAAGACACATATATGCTGAATATACATCCGGAAACACACTATGTCCTACAATATATAAATATATATATATATATACAATGTATACAATCTGAAACACGTTCATACTATATCTGGACAAGGTATATACCGCGTCTACAATCCATAACACACTCATACTATGTATGGACAACATATACGCCATGTATACAGCCTGGAACATATCTATATTATGAATGAATAACATACATGCTGGGAATACACACCGAAACACGCTTATACTACAACTGGACAACCGAAATGCTGAGTGTTCCTGGAACTTTCTGGGTTATATATACACACAGAGTTTGAGTACGTTATATTAAAGCAATTTTGGAGCCTCATCACATTGTTACATTACATGTTATCATGTTCAGTCGTGCTCTATCTGACGACCGTGAATCATGACAATAGCCCTGCAGCGGAGTTTCGAATGCAAAAAGGTTCCGTCATAACGCTGTCATGTCTAAAGCTCGCCATTCCTTCATGATCACATACATGTTCAGTCGTGCTCTATCTGACGACCGTGAATCATGACAATAGCCCTGCAGCGGAGTTTCGAATGCAAAAAGGTTCCGTCATAACGCTGTCATGTCTAAAGCTCGCCATTCCTCCATGATCACATACATAGCATACGCGTGTATAATAAGTATGTAATGACGAATAATAGTATTTGCAAACAGACAAATTTATGTGCATGCTGTTTTTAATATTACAGTCAAAAATCTGGCAGCACCAATGACTGCTATATTTAGCTTACGAATCTCTTGCAGATAATTAACGTGTCATAAGCTGCTTTTCATAATTTCTTCATTAAACTGGATATATTACTAGAATTGAACGAGAAAATACCATTTGTGCTTTAAACACGACTTTGGCAAAAAATAGGGTTCATCTAATTGATGTTTTTTTGTTTAT
The DNA here is from genome assembly GCF_000517525.1 of Limulus polyphemus. NCBI lineage: Eukaryota > Metazoa > Arthropoda > Merostomata > Xiphosura > Limulidae > Limulus > Limulus polyphemus. The sequence goes on along the minus strand of NW_013666666.1, from coordinate 93,520 downwards.
TGAATTGTTTCCTTGTTTCAATACAACAAGAGATCGCATTTAGTTATATACTTTTAGTTTTATTTGATAGTTCGCTTTATAGAGGGTATAACTACAGTAATGATGATTTGCTTTATAGAGGTTGTTACTACCATAATGATGGTTTACTTTCCAGAGGTTGTTACTACCGTAATGATGGTTTACTTTCCAGAGGGTATTACTACAGTAATGATGGTTTGCTTTATAGAGGGTGCTACGACAATATTGATGATTTGCTTAATAGAGGCTGTTATTACAGTATTGATGGTTTGTTTTACAGAGGGTGTTACTACAGCAATAATAGTTTGTTTTATAGCAGATATTACTAGAGAAATGATGGTTTGTTTCACAGAGGGTATTACTACAATAATGATGGTTTGCTTTATAGAGGGTGCTACGACAATATTGATGATTTGCTTAATAGAGGCTGTTATTACAGTATTGATGGTTTGTTTTATAGAGGGTGTTACTACAGTAATAATAGTTTGTTTTATAGAGGATATTACTATAGAAATGATGGTTTGTTTCACAGAGGGTATTACTACAATAATGATGGTTTGCTTCATAGAGAGTGTTACTACATAATGATGGGTTGTTTGATGGAGGGTATTACTACAGCAATGATGGTTTGCTTTATAGAGGGTGTTACTAAAGAAATAATGATTTGCTTTATAGAGGGTATTACTGCAGTAATGATTGTTTGCTTTATAGAGGGTATTACTACAGTATTGTTGTTTTTAGAATTGTATACAGATGGTGATGAGTATAAAAGCTACTGAGCACACACACAAAATTGTTTTGGTAAGACAATAAAATAAATGTGAATGCGTGCATTTACAGAACTTTCAAATATTGGCCATTTGCTGTACATTATTTTTCATATATTGCGTGTGTTTTTTTCTTCTTAATATTGATAGAATTACATACAGATAATTGCATCAGCTAGTGCGTCTTCACGTGCAGGTGCATGGGGTATTACTCAGCCTCACACGATTCAACTTTGCGCTACATACACAAATAAATAGAATGTCCGAATATCCCTGCCTGCGCTGGTAAATCCCAGCTTTGGGAAACCCCAGAGTTGATGGATGCGATCACGTTTACTTAATACCGCCCGTTAATAGTTGATGAAACCGTGCCAGCTAAAAACTTGTCATCGTAGTGATCTGTGATATTGTTCAAACGGTCACTCTGTGGTCAGTCTGGACACGTAGTGATAAACTGACCACTCAAAAATGCACGTACTCTCTGTATTTGTTTATCCTATCACACAATATATATATATAAATATATAACTTACTGCCCAACCAGTATAGACTGGCTTTGTGTCGGTTTGAAAGTTTTATATAGGCGAGAACACATCTGCTGAACTCATGTGCTATACTGTACTTAAGATCTGGATTGCTGGAGAGAGACTAAACTATAAGTAACATGTCATCTTTGATTGCAAAAATTACACATTTAGAACACTTCTTGTGATTAGGAAACACTTGAGAAAACAACACTCCGATTAATTAATTAAAGTGAAAAAATATATAATTAAAAATTAGTTTAAGGTCAGCAGAGTTCAGTAATGGTTTAGAATGGTTAATTCTTACCTTTGAGACTGAGATGCTGTAAAAAATAGGAAGAGCGAAAAAAGACACATTTAATAGCTAAATTACTGTATTCTTTGACACATTTGATAACTAAATTACGATATTCTTTGACAAATTTATTAACTAAAGTATTCTGTTCTTTGAAAATTTTTAATAACTAAACAACTCCATTCTTTGACATATTTAGTAATTAAACTACTCTATTCTTTAAAACTTTTAAATAACTAAACAACTCTATACTTTGACACATTTAGTAACTAAAGTATTCTATTCTTTGACACATTTAATAACTAAATTACTCTATACTTTGACACATTTAGTAACTAAAGTATTCTATCCTTTGACACATTTAATAACTAAATTACTCTATTATTTGACATATTTAGTAATTAAACTACTCTATTTTTTGACACATTTAATAAATAAAGTATTCTATTCTTTGAAACTTTTTCATAACTAAACAACTCTATTCTTTGATAAATTTCATAACTAAAGTATTCTATTATTTGACACATTTGATAACTGAAGTATTCTATTCTTTGAAACTTTTTCATAACTAAACAACTCTATTCTTTGATAAATTTCATAACTAAAGTATTCTATTCTTTTACACATTTAACAACTAAAGCACTATATATTTTGACACTTTTAATAACTAAACTACTCTATTCTTTGACACTTTTAATAACTAAACTATTATGTTCTTTGACACATTTAATATCTAAACTGCTTTTTTCTTTAATTTTTTTTAATAACTAAGCAGCTCTATTCTTTGACACATTCAATATCTAAACTGCTTTTTTCTTTAATTTTTTTTAATAACTAAGCAGCTCTATTCTTTGACACATTCACTCGTACGCCTGTTACTGTTTGAAAGATATAAGAAAATGAAAACATGTGACACAATATACTTTTATTAACAGCAACTTACCTCAAGGTGTGACTTACAATTAAAGTTAGTTTGTATGTTTGCTATTAAGCACAGAGCTACACAACGGGCTATCTTTACTGTGCCTGCCGCGAGTATTGAAATCCCGTTTTTAGCGTTAAAAGCCCCAGACTTACCGCATATAGCCACCATGAGTATACAACTAACATTAAGTTCAAATACCCTAACATCCTAATGATATCGCCCTTAGAATAGATATGTAAAACCTAAAGCAACATATTTGGAAAATGTTAGGCAAAGTTTATGATTTAAAACAAGCTTAAAAAGTTTCATAATGTTGCAATAACCTGATGACGGCATTTAATGATCGTTAATAATTTCCCATTCCACCAGTTATATTCAATGAAAGTGCGCAGTTGCCGCGAAAACACGCTCCGCATTCTGGAGCCTTGGATGCGCTCTATAAGAGTGACGGTCAAATCTCACTATTGGGTTAGATAAAAGTAGTCCAAGAATTGACGGTGAGCGATTTTAACTAGCTGCCTTCCATCTAATCTACCATTTCAAAATTAGAGACGGCAGGGGTGCGGATAGTTCTTCTGTAGCATTGCTCAAAAGTATGAAATGAACAAACAAACAAACAAAATTTATATAAACTTGTTGAATATGATTTATAATTATATGTCCTCGTCCTTGAGGATCAGGTTTCTGCTTTTTGGGTTAATGAATTCTGAATCAAAGATAGTATAAGTTTTGTAATGCAAGTAACACATGTGAAACAATAACTAAAATTCAAACGTTGATCGTAGCACCACCTGCATACCAAATTTGCAACCACCTGCCATACAAGCTTAACAGTGTGCCCGAACTATCGGTAGGCTTTTATGCGGTAAAGAAAATCCATGCTTCTTTGAATACCTCATATTGTCTAGTTTTAATACCTGATGTTTGTTTATGTTCACATTAATACAGAACACGTACATTTTGATTCTAATAAAAGCCATTTCTTGTTATTAGAACAGAGCATATTGTTAAAAAAGAAACGTTCTCTGTAGTCAAAATTTTAATACTATATGTTTTCGTACTCTTATATAGATATTAAAAAGTAAACAAAACATAGAATAAAAATTTACTTACTGAAAATGTAAACATTTTCAAACCATCGCTATTATTTCTCAAAAAGCCCAAAATCATAGGAAACCAATGCATTTGATATGCCTCCCAGTGGCATAACGGTATGTCTGCGGACTTACATTGTGTAGTTTTGTGCTTAATTTTAAACAAACAAATATAGCATTCTTTATAAAATTCAAATGAAGTACATTTAAAAGCTAAAGACTGTTGAAATCGTAAAATTCGATTAAATAAGAAAGTAAAAACATTCAGGTAAAACTCAGAGAAAAGTTAAACTATAAACATACAGTGTTTTAAATCAATGTATGTCCGTATTGTAATCATATGTAAACCTAAAAGTAACAAAACTGTGATTAACATCTTTAACTTATGATTTATATACTTTGATACTTTGTCCAGAACTCTCTGCCCTCCCAATCTATCCCACATATTACAAGTTCCCACCAACTACGTACTATGCAGTCACCAGGGCTACTGATACAGGTTACTGATTTATATGAATAGCAATTGCATCTTTATTTGCAGTTCAAACAAGTTTATTTTTTATATTACAATCATTAAACTATGTG
>NW_013666666.1:88161-89091 GCF_000517525.1 Limulus polyphemus | reverse complement strand
CAAGAGTTGGCGGTGGGTGGTGATGACTAGCTGCTTCCCTCTAGTCTTACACTACTAAATTAGGGACGGCTATCGCAGATAGCCCTCGTGTAGCTTTGCGCAAAATTCAAAAACAAACAAACAAACAAACATTAAACTATGTCCTATCATATACGTTTTCATATAATCATCTCTTTATATTCCATAGTTGTTTATAAGCAGATAATTTGTGTATGTGCATTTGTTTCCATACGTGTAAAGGAAATATTTGAACCGTATTTTGATCTAGGAATGAAACAAACAAAAACAAACAACAACAGTGAAATGGATAGAACGGTAGATACATTTAGTATAAGTAATTCTGATCAATTATATGTCGAACAAATTAAATATATACGTAAAGAATATATACATAAATGTCAATAATATTTTTCTATCCTGAAGTGATTTGTAATTTTATTTAAGTAGCGCAAGTAAAAATAATAAACAATCTGGATTTGTAAAAAAAATTCAATGTGAACTTAATAAACAGTCAATAACAAGCCCGTATGCAGAATGTTTGAAAGGGGAGTTCTAATTTGTGAGATCAAAAGCCAACACATATTGTGCAAAGCACAATCAGCATACACAGGACACTAATGCTACCGAGGGTCTGGGAGCATGCCTCCCACCCCCAAAAAATTGTAATAAGTAGGTGCTATGAGATTAAATCTGGAACCAATTTTGCATGAAATATAACTTAAAACAATTGCATGCTTGTTCACATAAAATCCACCATCCAATGAAAAATCAACAAATCATCATTCTGCTGTAACACTAGGGGAGCTAGACTTAAATTAGCATAAATATGTATGTTTTATTATAGTAAACTACTGTACTATCTATATGCAGAGTAGTTATTAATTGTTAAATTATATTACTAATTTAAGCAACTCTGTACAGCAATAGTAC
>NW_013666666.1:74558-87390 GCF_000517525.1 Limulus polyphemus | reverse complement strand
CTTTTCCATAAATAACTTACATCAAGCTTCAATGTATTATAGCTAGAACACTCAGTCTTTCTTCGGTTCGTGTACACCTCAGGTAAATATTCAACCGGGTGAAATCAGATGCCAAACGTTCACATGAACATGAACTTAACTCTTGTGTGAGTTTTGATAACATAAGTTTTTGTACTGATGTTGTTTGCTTTACACGTTCATCAAAACTGGAAATCAAGAAAAGGAATGGTTATTGTTTTCTTAAAGTAGTCCTTCATGGAACTACATTCTGCATTTACACGTTGGACTTGTCATTGACTAACTGGTGGCATGCTAAGATTAGATTTGATAATATATTACATTTGTTTACAATATCACTGCTGTGCTTGAAGATACGATATGAATAATCATTTACGTTCACTCTTAGTAAGTCAGTTCTTTACAGCATTGTTCTATTAGGGAAACACCAGAAACAATGTCTTGGCAAATTTACAGAAGCTACTTTCAAATAGTAAAGGGGACGCTCTAAAGCTGTTAAACAAAAAATGAATTCAAAGGATTCCAGTATTTTAAATAAGCCATAGAATTTTTCTTATCTTCAGCAGCCCAATTGTCATTAAACACTTCAGAATTATCATCTCCATACGCAATAACCTCACACATGTGAAGTAAGCATGGATGACATAAACAGAACCTTTCCCAACATTCAATATTCTCCACCCAGCGTGTAGTGCCCACATTGAATAGTGGAAGATGTGACGAATCTGTTCCATGCTGGATGACCTTTTGATAGATTGCCTTCAATAGTTCCTCACACTTAATTGAGAATTTAATCCAAATAGTCATTCCTTTAGCTTCATCAATATAGTGTTGTATTGGCGGACCTGAACATGAATTTATAATAGCAAGATTAACTGAGTGACCCGCGCAATGAGTGTATAAAGTTTTGATTTGCATATCTCGAACTTGTTTTGGACACCAGATCTTTCGCTAGTCATGGTGGATGCTCCATCATATCCTTGACCACGCAGTTCATTTAGTGATAATCTAACATCAGTCACTATCTTTGTAATTGCACATACAATATCTGTTTCTCTCATCCTCTGTAGCTTAACAAAGCCACTAAATTCTTCCCTAATTTCACAGTTATCATCTACAAAGTAGAGACATATTGGTAAATGTTCCACATTGTGAGAAGACACTTCATCAGCAAGAACAGGGTAGAATTCAGCCTTTTTTACTGCATCAATAATTTTCACTCGAATTACATCATACCATATAACATTGATTATTTCATTTTGTGAGCGTGGAGATAAATATGTAGCATTTTTTGATTTGGGATGATACAATTGAGCTCTCAGTATTTCACCATTTTCAGCATGATGTTTAAGCAAGGCCAGAAAATTGTCAGGATTTTTTGAATGAATTTACATCTTCGGTATCACCACGAAATGCCAAGCCTTGTTTTCCTAAAAACAAAATGACACGAACAATTTGATGAAGAATATGTTTATTCTGTGTGATGCATGATTGAATGGCACTGTTGGTAATAATACCAATTCTACTGGATGATATATGTTCAATGGAAGCCTTCAAAGCATCAGCAGCCTGCATAGAATCATGATGATAAACAAGCTTAGAATGATTGCTTAAAGTACCACTAAGTTTACCCAGTTGTTAAGTGATTTGTTGACAAGTACTAGTTTGTCACGTCGACTATACGCTGGAAGAAGAGTAGCATAAAGGACCACAAAAAATGCCATCCAATTTTCGGCAGTATAATAACCATGAGTTTTTTTCAAGCCAAGCTATTTTAAACTTGCAGTTACACCCAAGAGAAAAAGTGGTAGGAAAAACGTTTGTTGGTGCCACATAAAGATAGGAATATTTCTCAGCATTTGATAGGTTACTAATAGCTTGGCATTTTTTCATCAAGTGATTTTGTTGATGTCAATAAATTGCCAATGTCAATGCATGGTTCAGCGACTACCGAAATACCATGACAAATCTTTGATGAATTCACGATTCCTGTAGTGCAGCAAGATGATGATGGTCCATGAAGAATGGAGTTGTCAGTACTTGAAGAAGTATGAGGTTCAAGTAAACCAGTTTTCATATCATCAATGTTATCATCACAAGTGTCATCTTTACAAGCTTCACATTCATCGCCAGCATCTGCGATATAACTGTATAAGCATAACGCTATGAACACTTTCATAGCTTTCTCCATCACCTACTGATCTGTCTTAACTGCTGGCAGCTCAATGAAGATTTAAAAGTATGATATAGGGGCAAAAGTTCGCAGGACGTCAAGAGCTTAATTATTTTCTAATTTTCTTTATGCTATGACAAATAAAGGACTTATATCTATACAAAATTGATTAATTATCTGTTTTGATTTTTAAGTAGTTCCATAGAAGGTTTATTTTCACACATATGACTGAGAGTGAAAATAGGCGAATAACTCTATCTGAACAATGCATCTTTGTCACTCTTACACAGATAATCTTGCTATTCGACTTGTCTAATGCCATAATACAACCGTAACAATAGCTGTTTAACTTTCGTTTAACTCAATTCAAATATTAATTAAGGTTACATAAAAGTTGTGGTCTGGCATGGCCTGGTGGTTACGGTACTCGACTCGCAATATGAAGGTCGCGAATTCGAATCGCATCCCCGAATGTGCTTGCCCTTTCAGCCAAGGGGGAGTTATAATGCGATGGTCAATCCCACTATTTATATATAGTAGCCCAAGAGTTGGCGGTAGGTGATGTTACCTTCCCTCTGATCTATCACTTCAAAATTAGGGATGGCTAGTGCAGTTAGCTCTCGAGTAGCTATGTGCGAAATTCAAAAACAAACAAACACAAGAGGTCAACATACTTTTTGCTATACAACAGACTTATTGTGTTTCTTGTTTTTATTTTCAACTTGTGATATATATATATATTATGGAACAACTTCTACACGAATAAGCTTGTATTCCGTGTGATTAGATGTTCAGAAACTGTAGGAAGACATGTAGTTTGTTTTTTGGTGAAATATATAATATTTGTTATAGCTTTTAATCATAATTACTATGATATGACTCTTTACTAGGCTATATAGTGCCGTACTTAGAATATTCCATTTTCGGTATAATCTGACTGCTAGGTGTGTATTATCGTTCTTGTAAGATTTTTTCATTATACACAGATATTTTAGAGTTTATCTCGCATATCCGACCATAGACTATAATATATGTTTCGTATAATAAAATGATGTTTAAAAGTAGGTCTAATGAGGGTTGAGTACACTATATTAAAGTTGTTAAGTCGCGGTGGAACGGAATGTATCAGAACTAAATGTTGACATTGTTTGGTGTTTCATAAATAATGTGATGAAACTAAAAAGCTATTGCTTTTGGGAAGAGTGTGTAACACTTCTTTCTGACATACAATATCCATACACTATAATCAGGGATTTAAAATTTCCTTGACGCGAATATCCCGTGTATTTAACGGCGTTGGAAAACAATGAAATATCGGTCAACTTGGGACACCAGGACTGTACAGAAAGATACCTGCAACAATTCACACCCGGCGATGATAAGCAACAAAATGTGGCGTCTTATAACACGAGAGAAGCCACGAACACAAAGGTCAGGGACAGAAGCCATACACGTGCTCTAGGAAACAGTAAGCAACATAATCAAGAAGTATCTTCGTTTGGAAAAGCGACACAAGTCACTTCTATATAAGTTGCTTCCAAGACGTATCTGTTGAACCGTGGCATACTTCAAGCAACTGGAGTATTCATACTATTCCATACGAAAGCATACCAGTAAAATGGCCGTACACAGTGCTTATGATTTCTTTGCGATCTGACTGTTGAAACTGGCGCTGGGAAATCACTGTCCTCATACAGTAGATCGTTTATGGCAAGGATATAGGAAGATGGATGTGCTTTGGACATGGCAGCCTTACGACGTAGCCTTTTGCAATGAAAACTATTCCGTAAAGCAATTTTCAGATAGAGCGTAACTGAACTTGGCGATATGGACTGTAACGATGCGATGAGGACCCAAAGTTATTTTAATATAACTTATTCAACTTCTGCATTAATATGTGCAACTCGTGGCTAATGAATAATCGTGTTCATAGGTGAATATCTGTTGCAGCTTGTGACATTGTGCTATATAACAAAATTACGCAATTGCAACTGCGAGTGACATTAATTTTTTTAAAAAAAAAGTGTTCTAATTACGTTTTGAATGCACTTCGGCATCTGTGACTCCTATCTTTTTGGTTCACTCAAAGAAGTTTTCGTCGGCAACACTTCCAGAGAAATGGTTATCTTAAAATAGTTGTGCGCAGTTGGATTCGTAACATCAGTCTTGCATTTTATGGTACTGGCGGGAAACACGGAATGATGAAAGAAAAGTATTGTTCATGATGACGACGGTATGTTGAGAAGGGATGTCTGGTTGCAATTTCAAACCCAATTGTGTAATATACGTTGATTTGTTTTTTAATCTGATAAGACTTGCCCACCGGAAATAAAATATCGTTTTTTTTTTCTTAACACTTTTCGTAATATTTAATACATTCGCAGTTCAAAACATTAATGTTATAATTTTTATATCAATATAAGTAACTATCAAAGATAAACTCAAACTTTGGAATATACAAAAACAAACCAAAAAGTATCGACATTATGAGATGTACAGTGCCATAAACTTTGATGAACGCATAAAAGAATAAACGTTCATAATAACAACAGTTCCCTACTAATTATGCAAGGGTATTCTATATAAATGGTCAGTAGTGAACCTAACTGGCTGACAATCCTGACCAGGCGGATTTCAAGATGAAGTTATACGCGCGACTCCCAGCGGGATTTGGCCGACCGTCTCTTTCATACAGAATAGTTTCATTGGCACATACTGTGACTATCTCTAGGCGGCATTCGCTCCAAGACGTCAAAGGTAAACTGCTTGCAATGTCTGCAAAATAGATTAAGTCTTATAAACATAAAGAAAAAAAGTTTCTGTTTCCAGAACAAATTAAAACGAAAAATAGAATAGGAAATGCTTTAAACAGAATAATACGCAACAGTATTTATTTCAAACATATGTGAGGCAATTTCGCAGGGAACGGTAAAATTTTCAATTTTAGTATAGTTATATGTGTGTGTGTATGGTCAGCTTTTAGCGCACCCTTACTTCCAAGCCGCGTGTATGAGCGCGATAGTTACAGCACTTGCACACGGGAATGACATAGTGATTACTGCGAGACGACGCTACGTACGCGCTGATTCGGCTGCGTTCCGTAGGGATAGCGTATAGCTGACAACTTACTTGTGGCTGTTCCGACTGGAGACGGCTGATAAGTTTACTTTTCTAAGCTGTAGAAATAGAAATTTTAAGCAAGAAATGCTCAAATAGCAATGCGGTGATGATGATGATTTTCTTGAAAAGTTTCTCATTTCTTCATAAAGTCGAATAGTAGAACTAGTTACTTCCTACTTTTACTTCCTCCTTTCATTCGATATCTCAGCTAGTCATTCGATTTTTGTAACAAAAACTCGTTATTTTGTTTGCTTCTGTTTATCTCTCTGTCACTTTTTCTAACGGTTCCGCTGTACATATTCTTCTCCTTTCTCTGTACTAGTTTCCATTTGTTTCTGCCTGTTATTACTGATTATCGTTTTTATTTTCCTTATTCGCTTTCTGAAACATAACTCATTTTGTTTCCCCCTCCTCTCTCAGTTTTCCACGGTACCGCTCTCTGTCTCTTAATCTCTAGAGCGGTTTCCATTTGTTATCTTTCATTAACTTTTTTATTGTTTTTATGAATGTTTCTGAATGACTACTTTTGTATCTTTGTCTATTTTTCGTTTGATATTTCCCCTTCTTTTCATTAAAGCGTTTTTTAAGAATCTTTCTTTATTTGTTTTTTATAGACGTCCTCTGTGCTTAGCGGCAAGTCTCACAGCTAACAATTCATGATTCAATACCCGCGGTAGACAGAGTATAGATAGCTCATTGTGTAATCTTTTGTTTAATAACATACAAACGTTTCTAGATATAATAATTTGTATTTATTGTTGTCATTCTTCACACTTAAAAAAATAAAGAATGATATGTATATATATATTAGGAATTTATATTATAGCCTATAAGCGGTATTACACTGTAAAATTTATATTATAGCCTATAAGCGGTATTACATTGTAAAATTTATATTATAGCCTATAAGCGGTATTACATTGTAAAATTTATATTATAGCCTATAAACGGTATTACATTGTAACATTTTATATTATAGCCTAAAAACGATATTACATTGTAAAATTTTACCAGATAAGATGAAGTAAACAGATGAAGATAACGTAAATAGTTTTAGCTTATTTACTTGAAGATTAATTAAGTTATTTGTACTCGAATCACACCATACTGCACATAAACAGACAATTCATTTAATTTCTACAATATACAGTTGGTTACGTTCAGGTCTTTTCTGTTTATTTTTTGTCTAACAGATGCGACATTAGAAACTTATTATTACCAGCTAGTTTTCCTGCCCCGAGTTAACCACCGTTATATAGCTACTGGTAGTTCCAATCTGAACGTATGCAACACACGGGCTAAACGACCAGGACATGGACTCCTAAGGTTAAGGTAAAGTCGTCGCTAATTTTGGATTACTGATGAAGTGAGGGTAGATAATCAGCAGTACCTGCCGCCACAAGAGTGTTGTCTAGCTTTTGTTTGCTTTAGAAATTTCACGCACAGATACACGAGGGCTACATGCACAAAGCCATCCCTAGTTTTGAACTAATAGGTCAGATGGAAAACAGATAATCAATAGCACCCACCACGAAGTCTTGGGCTACTTCTATCTGAAAGAATAGTGGGCTTTGACCGACACTGTTATCTTATACTGTATTACATGGTTCTCAAAAACGTTCTGAGCTCGTTTTTTGCGGGAACGAAATACAAACATTGAACCTTCGAATTCACAGTTCTGGCATGTTCGACTTTGAACTAGTAAGGATGCTATACGGATCTGTCATTAAAGTTGTAAGTAAAAAAAGATGTGATTATCATGAAATCATTGTAGTGCAATTTCAGTCAAACATCTGTGTTATTTAGTCATTTTTTCACTGACACATAAATACATCTTCATTTGAATAATTTCCAAGTTAGGCCTAACGTTAAAGTCACGTGTCACAAATAAACCATTGTTGATTGTACACAGCAAGTGTTACTATCTTGCACATTACAAAGAATGTAATATGTAACAATACTGAACTAATGAGAACGACATAATAAACTGCAATATAAAGTTAACCAATTATGACAAGAACGGCCTTCAGATGCTAATAAACAGAATCGTCACTAGGTGCTTAAAAGATTCGGGGCTCTGGCCCATAGCTTCGCGAATTTTCGGCGTTTTAGTATGATATCGATCATGGTTTTCTATTCTGATTTTTAAAGACGACAATTAAGTATTTGGGGCACTGTCAAATAGAATCGGGGCACGAGCCCCGTGTGCAGTACCCAGCGACGCCTCTGCCAACAAATCAGATTAGTGTAATTTTTGTGGGGTGTGGAGAGGTTAGTTTTAGTTGAATTGATATTGTTGTATTGGGGCAGCGTTAAAATGGGTTTTTAGATTATCTGAAAAATGAAAATGTTGAGTTGATTGGTAAACGACCCCACACCGTAATCACTGACCGTGTACTTTAATTACATTGAGATAAAAAGTGATGATAGGGAGATAGAAACACAATAGGTATAGTTTGTTACACCATTTTATATTTCGAAAAAAAAACGGGTTTAAATGATGCTGTTTCGTTTATTTTAATTTCCCGAGAAAATCCTCATAAAATGATTTTCCATTCCATTGCATATTCACTAACGTAAACAAATACACAGTGATATAAATTTAGAGTACAGTTTCTTGTAACAATATGCTTAAAGTAAATAACTAAGCATTAGCATCAGCTTTATTATAATTACAGAACAAATCAAAACACGGATTCTATTACGAACCCATAAAAACACTTTGTTTGTTTCGGATATTCGCGCAAAGCTACACAAGGGCTGTCCATAACTTTGAACTAATATATTAGAGGGAAGGCAGCTAGTCAACAACGCCCACTGCCAACTCTTTGGCTACTGTAGTCGAATAGTGGAATCTGACAGCCACTCTTATAAAGTTCCGAAAGGTTCAAATTTCGGGCGTGATTTTGCGGCAACGGGACGTAAACAATGAACTCTCAGATTCACAGTCTGGCATGCAAACCACTAGGTTGCAATCAGTTATTCATGAATAAGATATAAACAGATACACAATATTATCGACTAAACCATGTTTATTCGCGAGAATTCTTTAACTTTAATTTTTCTGGGGGACGAGGAGCTATAATGCCCTATGTTTTCTGAATTATTTTGTTCATCTTTGTTAATTTTTTGTAATAATTAATTACTTGAACTTTACCATCTAAGTTAAGCAATTATTCGGTTCTCTTTCACGGTATAATATGTTTGTGGAAGTTCCAAAACCAAGATATTAATTGTAATTAAACTCCAAAGAAAATCCATAAACACTGCTGAACTATTAAGTTCGATTCTGTAACTCCTCTGAAACTCGCGTGATTGCATGGTTTGGCCCTAACTGAACGTTAGAATTTATGCCTTTTCCTCGGTTCAGAGTTGCTAGAGTATAGATATATATATATATATATATACATAGAATCTAGGCTAAAGTAAACGATAAAATATTCTCTGACAATCACATGAAAAGAAGCTGGAACGAAATGACAGTTTTATGGAGTGAGACTGAATCTTTCTTGCTCTGCCCGCCTGCAGGCTAGTCCCATACACTAAGAGATACGTGGTCTTTAATGCGCTGTACATAAGCAGGAACTTTAAACTGCATTATAGCCCATTAGTGTGTAGAGGACTTGCAGACGTCAAGCATTCATAAACCAAGTAGTCAACCTTCAATGGATGAGAAGGATCGCTGACAAGTAAGTCCATATTATCCCTCTCCCCGATCAAACAGTTTATAAAAAGAAGCTTCTTGAATGGGCCTAGACATGAATAAGCAACTTTGGAATTTACGAGTTAAGACATTAAGAATTTTCTTTCTACCTTAAAAAGGTGGTCTTTGTGTGACGTAACAGTGTCCTTCGTTGGAACAGAAAATCCCTTTTGAATTAACCACGCAAAGTGATGGTTGTTCCCTACAATTATATTGAAAGGAAAGTGCTAACGTAAAATAAATTTTGTTCATTCAGCAGAACTGTGAGCACTGTCTAGACCAGTGACCATGTTCTTGGAATAATCCAGAAACTAACAGCTGAGATTTATATCAAACTACTTAAAACAATTGCAAAAAATTAACATCTCCATTGAGTTTTTAATGAATGTATTTAATCTACAAACAATAAATCCAATACTGAAACTGCAGTGACTGAGTGAAATAAACAACAGTTAAAAAACCTAAGTATCTTAACCTGTACAAAAATTAGAAAAGATAAATACATAACTGAAAATAGCTGTAAGAGTTTACGCATTTTTTATTGTCCAATAATTTCGTTGTTTAACTATTTTTACTCTATTTTAACTTATTCGAAACAATAAAAGCATATTTAGAATGCCTTCATAACTTCATCGAAACATAATAAAGGCACATAAATTTGAGTTTAATTTTCACAGTTTTATAACTTTCTGTTTATTTTTTCTGAAAACTATTGTGCGTTTTTTGCACATGGTCACAAAGGACGAGTCGTTTTTTTCTTATTTTATTTTATCTTATCACATTTTCGAATATAAAATAACGATAGTTATTAATAAAACCATCTTGAGTTTTCTTGAGTTTGTAGATACTTTTCTTATAAAATTCTCCACACATTACTATTATTCTGTTACTTGCAGGTCAGTACAAGGTATTAAAAAGAGTCATAATAAAAATTTACATTTCAATTTACCTCGAGTACAATTAATTAGTGTAAGCTGTTTACATTTAAATTTTGTTGAAATAGTCTAAAATACGTCTTGATGTTCTAAATATAAAGTTAAGGCCACGTTGTCAGCTATTTTTACCTCTGGAAAATGGAGGGTGAATAATCACTGTTAAATAGAAGATCAATCATGAAATGTTCATAGAACGAAATACTATACATATGACAGCTTTGAGTGAGATTGAATATAATAGAAACTACTTCAGTGCTGAACAGAACACATCAATTTACGCGTGAAAAGACCATAACTCAGGTAGGTGGTAACAATGCCACTTTAATGTCTAGCTATCAGAAGAAAAAAAAAAGCATTTGCTAAAATAGAAAAAAATAATCTACTTTTATTTAAAATAAGTAAATTTTTTCTCCTTCCAAATATTGCATTTTGAAGATAAATAGATAGTCTTGAAGAACTTATTCCAGAATAATGTTTTTTTGTTTTCTTGTGGTACGTTTTGGCTTTCATATGATATGATGGTTATGTGCTGACATCAAAAGTATGGCTGCAGAAGTTATGAGGAGAGAGACTGACATATTTACTGTTTGTGTGTTTGTTTCTTTAGCGCCCTGCGACTTGCCCACCACAGAGATTAAACTCCGAATTTTAGCGTTATAAGCCTCCAAGTTTACCGCTAAGCCACTTGAGTATTTATCGTTTGAGTATATTGTGTAGTCTACAACGCATATCGTTGATAATACTAACTGTAGTATAGTGGATGCGTTAACTAAACCATTAAGAAAAATGCTGCCTGTGTAGATTATATTAAGTACTAGCTGGAGTACTCGTCCCCTGGACGGAAGTTATGAAAATTCGTGATTAATAAAAAGTTGCTTCCCTTATATGTAATTGTAAAAAACAAAGAAACGCCCATAAAAACTGAAAAATACAAAATGTGAAACTGAAAATTTGTATGTATCTCCCCGTGGACCAAACAAATCGTCATGCCAAACTTAGTGAAGATCCATCCACACCCTGCTAAGTAGTTACATGGACATACAACAGACAGTACTATAATATTTATATAGATTTAATGGATGTAGTGAGCTTTTGTGTCGTCGGTGGTCGTAAATTGAGTGCATGGTAGTGAAAAATGATTTCTAATTGGCGAACTTATCTTTAGTATATTGGACAGTAGAACGACGGCAGCAACAACGAACATTTGACACGTGTGTACAGTAATAAACATTTAGTTCTTGAACGTTTCGTAATATACACATTCATTCTTCAGCATGCTATATTGAACAAGGTAAAATATTAGGTACAAAAATATATAAAGTTTAAACATTTTATAAAAAATAATTAAAATACATGAGCTTTGAGTGTGTTGGTTACTGAATGTAATATGCTGTGTGTGTGTGCGTAACTAGTGAGCTTTGTTGTGTTGATTACTCAATGTAATGTGCGGTGTATGTGTTAGGTAGTGAATGTAGAGAGCTTTGGGTATGTTAGTAACTGAATATAATGTTTATGCTGGTGTTAATTAGTGGATGTAGTAAGCTTTGGGTGTGTTCGTTACTGAATGTAATGTGCTGTATGTTTGTGTTAGCTAGTGAATGTAGTGAGCTTTCAGAGTGTTAGTTACCGAATGTAGTGAGCTTTCAGAGTGTTAGTTACCGAATGTATTGTGCGATGTGTATATATATTGTCTAGCTAGTGGATGTAGTGAGTATTGAGTATGTTAGTAACTGAATATAATGTTTATGCTGGTGTTAATTAGTGGATGTAGTAAGCTTTGGGTGTGTTCGTTACTGAATGTAATGTGCTGTATGTTTGTGTTAGCTAGTGAATGTAGTGAGCTTTCAGAGTGTTAGTTACTGAATGTATTGTGCGATGTGTATATATTGTCTAGCTAGTGGATGTAGTGAGCTTTCAGAGTGTTGGTTACTGGATATAATGCACAGTGTGTGAGTTAGCTAGTGGGTGTACTAATCTTTGGGTGTGTTGGTTACTGGATATAATGCGCAGTGTGTGAGTTAGCTAGTGGGTGTACTAATCTTTGGGTGTGTTGGTTACTGAATGTAACGTGCTGTATGTGTATTAGCTAGTGGATGTAGTGAGCTTTGAGTGTGTTGATTACTGGATGTAATGCGCAATGTGTATGTGTTAGCTAGTGAATGTAGTGAGCTTTGAAAGTGTTGACTACAGAATGTAATGTGGTGTAGAGAGTGTTAACTAGTAAATGTAGTGAACTGTGAGTGTGGTGATTAGTGGACGTAATGCAATAGTTCAAATATAGTTATCTGGCCAGGGGCATTCAGTTACTGATTGTTAATAATCTGGTTACATGTCGGTTAGAATGTTTGAAAAACCTAGATGTGTGTGGTTTGATTAGATGGAGTAGCGGGTATGTTTTGGTTAACTTGTTTATAGTAATATGGTTATTTGTTGGCTACGTTATTTGAAATAACTTAGATGTTATGTTTATTGATTAGATGGAGCAGCGTGTGTGTTTTGGTTAACTTGTTTATAATGATTTGAATGGGTGTTGGTAAGATAACGAGTGGTAATGTGGATGTGTATTGGTTGATTAGATATACAAGTGTGTATCTGCAAGTTGTTTATAATAATCTGAATGGGTGTAGGTAAGATAACGAGTGGTAATCTGGATGTGTATTGGTTGATTAGATGTACAAGTGTGTATCTGCAAGTTGTTTATAATGATCTGAATGGGTGTTGGTAAGATAACGAGTGGTAATGTGGATGTGTATTGGTTGATTAGGTATACAAGTGTGTATCTGCAAGTTGTTTATAAGAATCTGAATGGGTGTTGGTAAGATAACGAGTGGTAATGTGGATGTGTATTGGTTGATTAGATATACAAGTGTGTATCTGCAAGTT
>NW_013666666.1:71279-73882 GCF_000517525.1 Limulus polyphemus | reverse complement strand
CCCCCCCCCATCACTATAATGCTTATTTTATCTGATCTTACCAATTTTCTCAATTGTCTGTTACGCTAGCCAGCTATGTTATTTAGGGCAAAATGATAGGACTGTAGCCAGGATTTCGGGAGATATACCGAGAAAAACACCCAAAAACAAAACAACAACAATAAAAAAAAGTTGCCATTCCCAGCATTCCGTTTGGTTTATATTTAACATTTCGGGTATACTTCCCCTTCTAAAAAAAATAAATTCTCGGTTTATTTTTCTTTGTTTCTGTCCGTACGGGATATTAATAGATAACAAGACTTCACATGATTATGCCTTCGTGGTTTCGAAGCTAAAAGGTTTGTTTGTTCCAGAAGTTTCATGCAAAGCCACACACAAAGGGTTAAGTACTCATACCAGTCTCTAAATCATGAAATGGTAGATCACAAGGAAGGCAGCTCACCAAC
Source organism: Limulus polyphemus (assembly GCF_000517525.1). Taxonomy (NCBI): domain Eukaryota; kingdom Metazoa; phylum Arthropoda; class Merostomata; order Xiphosura; family Limulidae; genus Limulus; species Limulus polyphemus. The sequence goes on along the minus strand of NW_013666666.1, from coordinate 73,436 downwards.
AGCCAACCCTTAGGCTACTCTTCTCTGACCGTATACTGGGATATTACTGTTATTCTTATAACGCATCCACCGGCAGAAAGTGATTCCTTTAAAAGTCAGCGAACCATCAAACTGATTTTTATGGTGTGCACATGCATTGTGCCTAAAGAAATGTTTTTTTTTAGATGTCATCAAAAATGGGTCATGCTGTATACAACTTGAAATGCACAGACATAGTCGAGTGATTAGTGTGCCCAGACTGTGGTCAAAATTTGAATCGAAACGCCACGTAAACAAGAACCAAAACCAACGAATCTACCACGGGATGACTTTTGGTAGCTTAGCAAGCCCAGTAACAACTATGCTGTAATTTTCACCTCTAAGGCCTATTTCCTGCATGGTTGATCAAACAAAAGTTGGCATTTGGTGTTGATTTCATTGTCCTATGAGTACATACACGAGAGCAGCTTGATGCACGTGGCATCAAAGAATATGTGCATTAAACTGCGACGTAGAGGCGTGGCAACCAATCAACGTGGTTATTGTTTGCCCATGCAATGGTTGGGTTTCTCGCGCCGGGAGGTAGAGTATGGTGTAGTACGTATATATTGTGATGGAATACCAACTTTTATATTGCCTTCAAGTAGGTTTCTTAGGACTTTTGCCTATCTGTATATGTAACATATATTTTATACTGGATGTGACTGCAACACCCAAAGAAACTGCTGCAACGTTGAAATATGCTAAGTTTATCAGATCGCTCGACAACAGTAAGAAAAAGAACGTTGAAATGTGCTAAGTTTATCCTACTAATATCAGATCGCTCGATAACAGTAAGAAAAAGAACGTTGAAATGTGCTAAGTTTATCATACTAATATCAGATCGCTCGATAACAGTAAGAAAAAGAACGTTGAAATATGCTTAGTTTATCATACTAATATCAGATGGCTCGACAACAGTAAGAAAAAGAACGTTGAAATATGCTAAGTTTATCAGATCGCTCGACAACAGTAAGAAAAAGAACGTTGAAATATGCTAAGTTTATCATACTAATATCAGATCGCTCGACAACAGTAAGAAAAAGAACGTTGAAATATGCTAAGTTTATCCTACTAATATCAGATCGCTCGATAACAGTAAGAAAAAGAACGTTGAAATATGCTAAGTTTATCATACTAATATCAGATCGCTGGACAACAGTAAGAAAAAGAACGTTGAAATATGCTAAGTTTATCATACTAATATCAGATCGCTCGACAACAGTAAGAAAAAGAACGTTGAAATATGCTAAGTTTATCCTACTAATATCAGATCGCTCGACAACAGTAAGAAAAAGAAGAAAAAAACACATTAAACTAATTACAAGCCGGAAAACAGATAGGTTAAACAACTATGTTAAGGTCTACTTAAGAGAGTATGTACAGACAATATTAACTAGTAATCGTTTATATAGTTAATAATAACACAGAAATAATCGTTCTAATCTGTAATTGGATCAATTTCCAATATATAGTATATACAGCATACACAAACACCCACAATACCACTGAAAAGTAAACTTATTATTTTGACAAATATGTTTTCAAATATTGCTTTTGTGTTTATGGACTGCTTAAACAAAGTCTTGAAAGCCAATGTCCACGCACAAAGAGTGTTGGTGGAAATCTTTTCAATAAATGCGATCTCAGATTGACCCTACCGTTCTTTTCTGGTTACAATGGACATAAACTGTGGTGTCAGGCAATATTGTGTAATCATGTCCATCGACACGGGAGTAAGCAGTTCCATGGAATGTCGTTCACAAAAAGTGTGATGAACCTTCAGCACATAACCAGAACACTACATACAGTTCAAATATGCAACACGCATCTAAATTACCACAAAGCACCAAATAAATACACATCGAGATTACCACTTACTATCTTACCAACACCCATTCAGATTATTATAAACAACTTGCAGATACACACTTGTATATCTAATCAACCAATACACATCCACATTACCACTTACTATCTTACCAACACTCATTCAGATTATTATAAACAACTTGCAGATACACACTTGTATATCTAATCAACCAATACACATCCAGATTACCACTTACTATCTTACCAACACTCATTCAGATTATTATAAAGAACTTGCAGATACACACTTGTATATCTAATCAACCA
>NW_013666666.1:69679-70871 GCF_000517525.1 Limulus polyphemus | reverse complement strand
CGATAACACAGTTTTATTTCTGAATCTGTGTAAGTAAATAACCCTTAAGATATCCAAAAATCGACAACTTTTCCAATTTTGCAACATATCACAATTTAAATTGTACTTCAAAGCTTTAAGAACACCAATATAATAGGAAAGTTATAACTTTCGTTATCATTGTCAGAATAAGAACACCTAGTATACGAAAAAATGTGCGATTAGGTTTGCTTTATTACCTGTTACATTATCTATGATAAGGCTACGCATGTAACTTAAAGCTGCTTCTATGTAAAGCTAACATAAAAAAAAACAGTTTAACGTATTCACTGTATTATCATTTTATCTGTTTATACAAGTTATAAATATATATATATACATACGTAGTTACAGGCACCATTAAATTAGTTTCCTTACCACAGAAATACATAGTCCCTCAATAGACAATAAGCTACAATTTCAGGCGTCGCTAGGTGCTGGAACACGGGGCCCGTGCTCCTATTCTATTTGACAGTGCCCCGAATCTCCAGTTGGTGTCTTGAAGAAATCAGAATAGAAAACAATTTTCGATATCATACTGAAACGCCGAAAATTTCCGCGCCTATGGGCCCGAGCCCCGAATCTTTTAAGCACCTAGCGACGCCTCTGGCTACAACTTAACAGAATGAAAAAGCATAAACAATTTGAAAACAGTTTAATGACATCTTAAAACTGCGTCAAGTAGATCAAGGTTTACTAGAATACAGTTTGGTTTACTTCTGAATAACTATTCGAAAAAATATAAAATAAAGGAAAACATTTTTAGTGTACGCGAAACAGTTCCAAGTGATATTTTGTGGAATTTTTGCGCTGGCTACTCGAGGGTTATATTTGTGCTAGCTATCTTTAATTTAGAAATGAAAGACTAGAGTAAAGGCAGCTAATCAACACCACCAACCGCCAATTCTTGAACTACACTTTACCAACGAAAAGAAGAATTGATCGTTACTTTGTAACTCCCTCGCGACTGTGCCCGGCATGGCCAGGTGGTTAAGGCACTCGACTCACAATCTGAGGGTCGGGGGTTCGAATCCCCGTCACACCAAACATGATCGTACTTTCAGCCGTGGGGGCGTTATAATGTGACGGTCAATCCCACTATTCGTTTGTAAAAGAGTAGCCCAAGAGTTGGCGGTGGGTGGTGATGACTAGCTGCCTTCCCTCTAGTCTTACA
>NW_013666666.1:60036-69097 GCF_000517525.1 Limulus polyphemus | reverse complement strand
CCTCTAATATTAAAAAAAAAAATTAGGAACGGCTAGCGCAGATAGCCCTCGTGTAGCTTTGCGCGAAATTAAAAAACACACAAAACAAACAAACCCTCGCGACGAGCATGTTCGGTGAAAGGATTTTAGCCCACGACCCACAGATTGTGAGTCGAGCATCCTGACCATTAGGTCAAGCCAGTCACTAATGTAAAAAGGTCTAAATCGCTGTCCAACAGACTTAATTTTTAAATGCAGGAAGGTATAATGAACAATGCTACAACATTAAATTGAAAGTAATGACATTCTATGGTTCAAACTGTTTTTGTGTCTATATGCTGTTAACTAAAACGATTTGGTTTACGTAAATTAAAGACTATAGTAGATTCGTTAATTTATGTAAAAGTTAAAGATAGCTGGAAGAAACACAAATTAAAATGTCAAAAAACAAACGAAAATAATCCCGAAACTATGATAATAATAAGCGAAAACAAACTCGCAACGGAACTGTCATGTCGTATATAAGGTCACCTGTATATGTCACAAGCCCAAGACGAATTGAAACAACAATGGTGCTTAGTCTCTGTGACCACGTGGCCATGTGCGGTTAATTAAACCCTATCGACGTTTTTATCAGTTTAGTTCTGATGAATAGAGTTCCTGTGACGGGCTCTGCGTCACACTTGGACGAAACTGTCAACGGTGTCTAATAGTACAGTCGTGCTCGTGACACGGGCCGAGCGCGTGCCCCGGCGCTATGCTTTATGACGCGAGTGTCTTATTGTTTTGTTTTTGTGCGAAAAGTTATATGAGGATGGAGGATTTCAATTTGTTTAAAACTTTTGTTAGTAATATCAGTATTTTTGGAATCCGGTTCACAGTTATGCTGTCTACCTTATTGTATATACCACCCTCACATGTCATGTTGTATTGTACCAAAAAAAAAAATGATAATAACAACTCAACATGATTTCTACTCATGAATAAGTTAAACATGATTTGATATAATGACGTTAGAATAGCGTTCGTGACCAAAATTTTAAAATTATATATATATATGCACGGCGATTTCAACAAGATACATTAGGCCTATTTTGTGGCTATCCGGACGTTAGTTATATTGTTTGGTTGTAGTCATTAAATGAAATTAAAAATCCCTTAAATTTAGTACTTTTATAAAAGGGTTTGAAAATACGTTTAACAGATAGGATGAAAATGTAAAGAAACAAACACAACTGCACGCGAGATGAACGAATCAGCGTCTTTGATTTACTTATGAGCAATATATGTATTTATATACTAAAACAACAATGGCGTGGTGTAGTTTCCTGCCGCTTATAAAGAGTAGAATATAAATCAATATCAGTTTCTTTTCGCATTTTACGTAGGCACAGCATGTACCAATTAAGTTGCTTTACGACACTGAACAAAAAACAGTGTTTGGAATATCAAATCGCCTTCCATTGCTCCGAGAAAAGAAAAAAAACGAACGTTTGTTACAAACGTAAAGGTTGAGACACAAACATTAGAGAAACGCCCCTCGTGACAGTCTAAAGGTAATACGAAACAAAGCTAAACATTCGGTACTTCACGGCAAGTATTTATAGGTTCTAGTTAGGAGGAGAAAATTTGCCTGGTGAATGGGCGTTACTAAATCTTGAATCCTTTTTTGATTAAGTTACTTTACGGCTACAATACGGACATCAAGGGTGACGACAAGAGGCAGGTGTGTTTTGGACGGAAGAGACTGCTCTTCCGTTTTGTTCGAAAATCCAGGGCTTAACTCGCGATGATTGCGTGACTACGTAACGAACTATAAGGTAATCAAGGCGAGCGTGGTTTCTAATTCCCGTATTAAAAATTCATATTAATACTGCCTAAGAATTTGCCGTAGCAGTGGAACATTCCGGCCCGGACATCCTGGACACAGAGCACGTGAAGAGGCGGAACATGCCAGCGTGCTCTCTGTTTCACATGGTGGTTTACGATTGGTGAAAACTCTGGAGCGGATTTATATTCTATGATCCTCATAGGTTCGTGTGAAAGCTGTAATTGTTGCGCTAGCCAATGAACGTGTCCTGCTCGCCTGGGATTCACAAGTCGTGATAAAAGGCTGCTTTGGTATAATAACAGCAGGAAAACGGGGTTTAAGCATGCACGAGGTGAAGAACTGAAAATAAGATCTGAGGTATTACTAGAGGACAGCTGAAACATCTACTTTTACCAGGTGATTATTTCTTTATTTATTAGAGAAACACTTTAAATCAGCGTTTTAAAAAATAGGGGTGGGTACTTGATCGAATTCTATAAACCGATTAAGTTGAGTTTGTGTTGATTCATAACAAATTACTCATTTTTTTATTTTCTGTAAAGAAGTTAGGATCGATGCTCTTGTTCAACAAAATTCACGAACTCAAAGTTAACAGGTTAATGGGATCTTTCTAAACCTGAAAATTATGAACAGAAAGATAATATATAGATTATAACAGCCACGTTACTCATTGAATAATACGTTTGACAATCCTATACACAAACTGGCTGTCAGTTTTAAATTTGTTGATTTTAAATATTTTTAGTTGACGAAAAAGAAACTTTGCCTCATAATAATAATGATGCAGATGTTTTAAAGTGTGCAGTGAGAAAATGGGAGCAAATGATACTGCTGCTTTTGACTAGACAAAAAACAAGCGCTTTTATCAACTGAGCTAAAGTGTTAACTGCTAATTCAACTGTTACTTATAGTTTTAAGGTACTTTTTAACTATGCTTCAACTACTAGGATGTCACACTTCTTGGTTCTCACTTTCAAGGCTCATCATCCATATTAACTAAATCAATATTTGTGGGTTTATTAGTTGCTGCTTTTTCTGTTGCATGTCATTTGATTTTCTCCACAAGAATCTCTTGGATTTCAATTCCAAATTTAGCGAGATGGAGAAAAAGAAACCCTCCAATCGACTGAGTTTTATATACAGTACTTTTCAACAATTCCAACTAACCGACCATCATTTTTTAGGATTGGAAAACAACTTGTATCACCTCAGCCTTCATTAAGCACGTGATGTGGTCCAATCGGGAAACTATGTTTTACTTTAAAGGTTTCCGTGTTAGAAAAAGTTGTACAACCTCTGACTGCACGAATACACCAAATATTAGTGCCCGTATACGACAAACTGTGAGACCATGCGTTTACACTTCTGTTAGAGCATTTTGTTGTTGTAAACTTGTAACGATTTATTTCACCACTTTTTTGGTGGACTGTTAAGAGGCTTGATAAATCTTTGTTTGTTTGTTTGTTTGTTTTTGGCAAGACCATTCTTCATTGATAATCCTTAATTGGTTAGATTAAAAAAAAACAAGACGCTGAAAAGTGTTATTTCAAACAACACGTAAATAATCCATCTTAGTAGTGTCTTTTAATTGCCATTATTGTATTTGCCAAAGAGCATCATATGTCTTTTAAGTTTCCAGAAATTGGCGAATAAACAATGTTTGATTATAATGTTTAAAAGTTTAAATTGTACGAGAAAATCGACTTAAATTATTCAAATTAATGTAATATGTATTGACAGTTTTAAATTATACCATATCAATTTACTCGAGTCTTTTTGAAAGTTCACTTATATTGCATACTTACGGTTACCTCTGTATTTTTACAAAACCCGTTAGATATGTTTGATTGTATGCAATGTTCGATATAATACTCAACAACACATGATTTCTAACTTCAATTTTATTGAAGCTGTTTAACACAGAAGTGATTATAGGAAGTATAATCAACAGATATTTAATGTATTCTAATGTAGAGCATATTTTCTGTCTACATGTATCAAACGATTAACAAAACCTGATAGAATCTTAACTAAGAGAGGTTCTACATTGTTAGAGGTAATCAATTCTGGCTGTCTCTTGTAATAATCAACAACACAGAGAATATTCACAAAAGTCATAACTATCAATTTATTTCGAGCTTTAAGCGTGCGTATGTGCATTTATAACTAATAAGTTAGTCAGAACTCATTGTCAGAGTGTTTAGTATATTTTTGGAAGATCAAATTTATTTGCGTGGGTTTTGCCTTCATAATAATCGAATCGCTTTCACATTGATATTGAGGTATAATTCTATTTTAGACATAAAACAGAAATCAGATAAAACAACCAGTTTTTCAGTGTATTTTTACAGAGGATCTTTATTAGCATGCATATAACTGCAATCAGAAGATGAAAATGTAAACCGGAAAGATGGCAGTAACTGATAAACTGATGATTTTCTCATAAGTTTTATTCCGTATGAACTCTTAAGAATCATCTTTAGTCTTCTGGTTCTTGTTTAATCCATTTAAGTCAGCGACTTACATATTAGTGACCTGTTTTTATTTCTACGCACTTACCTATTTCACACCACTTACTAATAATCAAAGGGCCAGGTAACATTCCGGATTGAGGATCGGAAGGTCCAAGGCTGGAACATGGTGCTCATTACCAAACTCATAGGTACTGTTGCTGTGAAAGCCAATGACGCAATTTGATTAAGAGTAGCCTTGTAGGCGGTGAGTGCTGCTAACGTTTTGCGCTCAGTTCAAATTATTTGATGACAATGTCTGGACTTTAGGGTCAGTGACTTTGCCGTTTAACTCAGGCGTCACACAAGATGCCATTCAGACCGAAAATACCAAATACTAATGATCAGAAATAATATATGATATATTTAGGTAAAATTTATACAGATAATTCAATTATTTGTATATATTTCATCAATTATATGTTGTTGATTTTCTTTCGTAGAAAACATTTAATTTTTACTTTACAGAATTTCAAGTATTATTATATGTCTGTTGTTTAATACTATGTCTTCCATTTCGTTTATTAAAAGAACAAACTCGCACCAGTATTTCATGAGCAAGATTGTTTGTTTGTTTGAAGTTAAGCACAAAGCTACACAATGGGCTATCTCTGTTATGCCCACCACGGGTATCGAAACCCGGTTTCTAGCGTTGTAAGCCCGCAGACATACCGCTGTGCCACTGGGGGGCTCATGAGCAAAAGTACCAATACCTTAGCGGTAAAGAAAGATAAAATTAATTATTTCACATCTGATCAACATCTGTACAATATGTATAATCTACAACAGATACTGTACACTAATCTTTCAACATCTGTACAATATGTATAATCTACAACAGATACTGTACACTAATCTTTCAACATCTGTACAATATGTATAATCTACAACAGATACTGTACACTAATCTTTCAACATCTGTACAATATGTATAATCTACAACAGATACTGTACACTAATCTTTCAACATCTGTACAGTATGTATAATCTACAACAGATACTGTACACTAATCTTTCAACATCTGCACAGTATGTATAATCTACAACAGATACTGTACACTAATCTTTCAACATCTGTACAGTATGTATAATCTACAACAGATACCGTACACTAATCTTTCATCTACGTGAAAGTATCAAAACGATTTTTATTATACATAATCATATTACGATCCGGAGAATTTTCGTATTAGTATTACTTTTTGTATATTAGCGCATACCTTCTCTTCCTTTTCTCTCACGGACAGCGGTAAGTCTACTGACTTACAACGTTTAAACCCGGAGTTTGATTCCCTGCGGCAGATAGAGCATAGATAGTCCAATGTGTAGGTTTGCGCTAAAAAAACAAAACAAATCTATTTTGCTTCCGGCGCATTGCATGTTGGTCTTTTACGTCTATGGAATTCAGAAGTTAGCAAATAAAATCAAATCTTTATTGAAAATACTTATGACAACGAATTATTTCAAGGTCCTGACAAATTAGTATTTCTTTGAAACGGCCCCTCAGCTAACTCGATTTTTTAAGTATTAACAGATGGTTCACTGATTTATTGACACATGATAACCTGATAATTTATTAGAGATATCATTACACTGCAACAACTCGGGTACTGTAAGTTTTGAAAAAAAAAACTCCCTGAAATTCAGTTCATCCAGGTTTTAAAATAATTACACATATGTCTAGTTTCTCTTGGCTATGTAACTTACTTACAAATTCAAAAAATTAAATAAAATGTAAAATCTTACTGTTAAGTTGAATGTGATTTTAAACAGAATCAGAATGCTTTACAGCGAATTATTTATAAACAAAGACTCTCTCGGTTCCATAAATATTATATACATCTTACTTGTATGGTCAAATATTTGGTTTCTAAGATATATTATACCATTCTTCTTCCCAAAACAGCCCTAACCTATCACTATAATGTAACGCCTATTAACCCCATTTAACACTACAATTAACAAACATTTTATACTTATACCGAAAAAAAGGAAAATTAAAAATAATTATGGAACTCTACTGCATAACTTTTCCCCTACCCCATTTGCGAAGTCCGTTGAAAAATGCTTATAATCATTACACTTTATAATTTAATAACTTGTTCAGGAACCAAATATGCCAAGCCCGTCTCTTCCATTATCTTTGGTCACCAGGGATACGGATTAACGTCGTCACTAGGGATATTCGCCAATTGTATAATCACTTTGTCTCCTGAGTCATGATTTCTGATAGTTTCTTCGGAACTGGGAACTTTGGTTCATTTCCTTTTTCAAGGCTTCAGTCTCGGAGAATCTGAATGGGGACAGGTGTCATATCTAGGGATAATTCTTCTTCGTTACTAATCTTTTTGTTTAACGTTCTTCATACAATTGGCCACAGTTTTGTCTGCCATCTCTCTGTGCCACATTTCTAAAGCTAGTTACAACGAAGAATCTCAAAACGACATGGAGTTTGCCAATAGAAATTAACATTAAATATTCCCCTTTCTTCTACCTCAGATTATACAACCACAATATGTCACCACACTGGATATCGAGTTAATTATCAGCGTACAATATCTTCGTCTTGCCATTAACTTACTTCAGCTTCTAACAGGCAGAATTATGCCATTATACCTCTCAAATAAATGATGTAACTTGTACAGATACATTCAAACCCATCATCATAATCATGGCAATCACAGAAAAGATCAAGCGATTGTTCTTTTCGTATCTTGATCAGACATAAGAAATGCTAGGTTACATCTCCCATCTCCATATAACCTCCATTATTCCACAGAATGATAATATCGAAACATTAAAATATTTCACACCCTTTCTTCAAACTCTTCATAAACTAAAGTGCTTACTTTCTGAAAAATTATCAAAAAGTTGTCAAAGTGTTTCTAATAGTAAAGACCCAGGTAGTACCAATTGCAACTGGAAAGGGCGTTGTTACTCAGTATGGCAAAGTGTTTCTAATAGTAGAGATCTGGATAGTACCAACTGCAACTGTAGAGAGGGTTGTTACTCAGCATGATAAACTATTTCTAATAGTAGAGCTCTAGGAAGTACCAACGAAAACTGTAGAGGGTGTTGTTACTCAATATGGCAATGTGTTTCTAACAGTAGAAACCTAAGTGGTACCACATACAACTGTAGAGGGTCTTATTACTCAGTATGAGAAAGTATTTCTAACAATAGAGACCTAGATTGTACCAAATACAACTGTAGAAGGTGTTGTTACTCAGCATCACAAAGTGTTTCTAACAGTAGAGATCTAAGTGGTACCACATACAACTGTAGAGGGTGTTGTTATTCAGAATTCAAAAGTGTTTCTAATAGTAAAGACCCAGGTAGTACCAATTGCAACTGGAAAGGGTGTTGTTATTCAGTATGGCAAAGTGTTTCTAATAGTAGAGATCTGGATAGTACCAACTGCAACTGTAGAGAGGGTTGTTACTCAGCATGATAAACTATTTCTAATAGTAGAGCTCTAGGTAGTACCAACGAAAACTGTAGAGGGTGTTGTTACTCAGTATGGCAATGTGTTTCTAACAGTAGAAATCTAAGTGGTACCACATACAACTGTAGAGGGTGTTATTACTCAGAATTCAAAAGTGTTTCTAATAGTAAAGACCCAGTAGTACCAATAGCAACTGGAAAGGGTGTTGTTATTCAGTATGACAAAGTGTTTCTGATAGTAGAGACCTGGGTAGTACCAACTGCAACTGTTGAAGGTGTTGTTACCCAGTATGACAAAGTGTTTCTAACAGTAAAGATCTAGGTAGTACCAATAGCAACTGGAAAGGGTGTTGTTATTCAGTATGACAACGTGTTTCTGATAGTAGAGACCTGGGTAGTACCAACTGCAACTGTTGAAGGTGTTGTTACTCAGTATGACAAAGTGTTTCTAACAGTAGAGATCTGGGTAATACCAAATAAAACTGTAGAATATGCAGCATGACAAAGTGTTTCTAATAGTAGAGATCTAGGTAGTACTAACTGCAACTGTAGAGAGTGTTATTACTCAGTATGACAAAGTGTTTATAATAGTAAAGCTCTAGATATTACCAATGCAACTGTATAGTGTGTTGTTACTCAGTATGACAAAGTGTTTCTGTCATCATATAAAAGACTGTTTGGTTTAAATATTAGTGATTAATTTATATTTGTGAATGAATGTTTCAATTACTTTTAAGTTTTATTATAATAAGAGTTAAAAGCAGATGATTGTAGAAGGTTTTGTTAATAACTAATTGGTGTTGAGAATACAAAAAGTGGCCAGCCGATTATATAATAAAGATATAAATAGCGTGAGACGAGCGGGAAGCAGTAGACAGACAACAATAGACAGATAATAGCAAAAGAGAATACAGTTGTGTGAAATTAAGTACTGCAAAGGTGATAGGCCTAATGTTTAATATGTTAGAGTGAAAGTAACAGTATAAAAAAAAGTATAATTTTATTCCGTCAAAGCATGGTTCTAAAGTAATTGAATCAGCATGGGTACACTTTGACAAAAGGAACAGACGATACTCAAAAAAAAGAAGACCAAACGAATTACGGTAATTTGCGCCACAACTGTAAGTGAATCACACACGGAATACTAGTACGATAGTAATAAAGAGAAAATAGTTCAACTTGTCAACTGAAATTTTAAAGTAATTGAATAGGCCTAAGTGAACGTTTGACAAGAAGAAGAAACACTGTATATAAATAGTGTTTATGATATGCCTGTAATCTCTATAGTGTGAAGACT
>NW_013666666.1:58706-59728 GCF_000517525.1 Limulus polyphemus | reverse complement strand
ACCTGGGTAGTACCAATTGCAACTGTAGAGGGTGTAATTTTGCTTTTTTTTAGTCCCTTCCCTTAACCTTACAAATACTTTTTCAGCTCATCGTAGGCAGCACTGAAGGTTTATCCATATTTCATAACGCTATCAAGTTAATTTCAGACTATGTTCCGTAGAAATCCACATAGAACACATTAATCTTTCAGTTAGTTATTTGAGCACCACATATTATTGTGTATTACCTACTGTAAATGCTGTTTTCTCTCAGCTTTCTTTGTCCAGTTCTACTTGCTGATCTAAACTTGAAAATCAAATGAGGCGAGATAAACAACAAAGGCAGAAGCAATCTTTAATAGACGAAGTTTCCTTTCTTATTCATTTGTTATCCCATGGATAACATTCATCTAGTGGATTCATGCAGTTAACTCCAGGACGTATGTGGAAGGTTTGGGTGACTTCAGTAGCTAATGTTTATCTAGGCGGTTTAATTGTTCAGTTCACTCTGGTCTTGCAAGCGGCCTACTTGATTTGGAATGGGAACACGAAATATCCATCTCTTTACGCTGTTCAGACCTGTTCATACTTGTTTCGTTGTACTTTTCTGCGACATAATTCATGATTTGTAAATCACTGCAAGCTTACTATCCATGAAATCGACAATGACTGCCTGTACGTTTTCTTATATCAACTAATCTCCAGTGACGTAACTGTGTTTTCATAAATGGAGGAACGGTTTCTGTAACTAGGTTATGTATGAGGGTATTTTACTTGGAGGAACGGTTTCTGTAACTGGGTTATGTATGAGGATATTTTACTTGGAGGAACGGTTTCTGTAACTGGGTTATGTATGAGGGTATTTTACCTGGAGGAACAGTTTCTGTAAATGGGTTATGTATGAGGGTATTTTACCTGGAAGAACAGTTTCTGTAAATGGGTTATGTATGAGGGTATTTTACCTGGAGGAATAGTTTCTGTAACTCGGTTATGTATGAGGGTATCTTACCTGGAGGAATAGTTTCTGTAACTGGTTATGTATG
>NW_013666666.1:46663-57780 GCF_000517525.1 Limulus polyphemus | reverse complement strand
AGGGTATTTTACTTGGAGGAACGGTTTCTGTAACTAGGTTATGTATGAGGGTATTTTACTTGGAGGAACGGTTTCTGTAAATGGGTTATGTATGAGGGTATTTTACCTGGAGGAATAGTTTCTGTAACTCGGTTATGTATGAGGGTATCTTACCTGGAGGAATAGTTTCTGTAACTCGGTTATGTATGAGGGTATTTTACCTGGAAGAACGGTTTTTGTAACTGGGTTATGTATGAGGGTATTTTACCTGGAGGAATAGTTTCTGTAACTGGGTTATGTATGAGAGTATTTTACCTGGAGGAACGGTTTCTGTAACTGGGTTATGTATGAGGGTATTTTACCTGGAGAAAAAGTTTTCTGTAACTGGGTTATGTATTGAAGAACATATAATAAGCTCTAACTAGAGAATATTGAAGGGAGATTATTATCACGTAGGCAAACTGAAGATAAATTGTGCAATAAGCTCTTGTTAGAAAATATTGAGGGAGTTACTGTCACGTATGGAAATTGAATAACAAAAACATAGAAAGCTTTAGCTAGATATTATTGAGGGAGAATAGTGTCACGTATGCAACTTGGAGAATAACTACGCAGTAAGCATTAGTTAGAGAATATTGAGGAGATTACCATAGAGGCATTTTTCACGAGGAACACGAAGGACGTGTCTCCCGCACGTTTTTAAAGACAGAAAACCTTAAATACATAACCCAGTTACAGAAACTATTCCTCCAGGTAAAATACCCTCTAGAACTTTAGAAAATGTTACTAAATGTCCAGAACTTGTCTGAAAATGTAAAAATAAAATCAGAAACATTTTTTAAACGTTAAAGAAGCCGAAACACTGAAAATTATAAATATATAAAATATATGGTATAACCTTATAAGAAAGACAGTGCCAACAAGCTCGAGAAGTAACTGTCAAACACTCCTAACAATGTAAGGGAGAACGAATATCAATTAAACCATGGTTCATGTGAGTGCATGACTGAGCTCGTGTTTTGTAAAGAATCCTTCGGACATCGAAGGCTGTGTTATATTGTGACTGTTAAATTGTTCTAACACTTTATCTAGTAAATAATCTGTATAACACTTTTAAGGAATGTATAAAGTGTTTTTTGAATCTAGCTGTGTACCTTCTCATTTGTACTACAATATAAAATATTTTTTTAGTATATTGTTAAATAAAATTAGTTTGTGTTTTTTTTTATACCAGAGTTTCCGGAAAGTTTCATTATTCTGCAGAGTCTAGACGCCATGCCTCACACTGGTAAGATAGTCTATCTATATGCATGAAACTATATTTTAATTGTAGTCTGAGAACATTTTATATAGTTTTTCTTACACGACTACACTGCACGCATGTGAAAACAACTATAAGGGTTATAAATAAAATTCCGGATTAAACCTCAGCGGGCACGGTTATTATAGTATGAAATGTAAAAAAAATCACAGAAACTTTCTAAAGCCTTATCTGTAGTAATGATTTCTCTTTCAGGAACTCAAAACAATAAAAGTTTGTTTTTTTTAGGCTGATATAATTTCTCCGTCTTCCCTGGAAAGTTATTACAATTTCATTACACAATCAGTTAAATCTGATTAATTCTAAACATCGTTTACATACGCATAAAATATCTACTTTTTAATAAGTCGAATTGATTGTTATCATATGATGTGCTTAATCGAAACTTCTGACAGTGGAGACATCAAGCTGACAAAGAATCAACTTAGTGTAATTAGTAGTGTGTGTGTGTGTGTGAGGAGGTGAGTTGGGGTGGTAGGGGTGTGTGTGTGTGAGGAGGTGAGGTTGGGGGGGGGGATCTACCGACCACTCTAACTTTGTGAAGTATTAAAAAGGAAACGCTGTGATGCATTGCAAATTTTATAGATGAGCGTAACTGTACAAAACATAAGTTGAATTAGAATTTTCAATCTGAAAGGTGTCTTATTTACAAGTGGATTAGAATACCAGGTCAAAGGCCCCACAGGATTCAGGCTTATCCTTCCCTAATCTTGAACTATTCTACAGAGGGAAGACAGCTATCCAGGAATACCCGCCACCACAAAAGCTTTGATCGATTCGTTGAATCAATTAACGGGAATAACTATCACTTCTGTAACTCGCTCACACTAAAAAGCAGCATCACGTCTCGAAACCTGGACCTTTCGATTTGCAGCCCGATACGCTAATAATTAAGCTACATACGGTCAAATAAAATGTAAATATTTTACTAAAGATTTCGTGCGAACATCCTTTTTCAGGTTTAAATGAATGCCTTACAATCGAAAAGGCGTAATCTAAAAATAAGATATAAATCTGGTTTTAATACATTTAAACAAATCCGATGTGGTTTCCCCTTAATTCTAAATCTATCCTCTTGCATTAAACACTGTTACCCTGAGTAAGATGTAGGAATCTTGCCTTACAACCCTTCTCGTTTTAGCTTTTGTGATGTAAAACAAAAAATATTTACAAGAATAACAAAATAAACAAATTCCATACGTACACTGCTGAATCAAATTACTACGTCTCAGTGTACTAGATCTATACAATCAGCCTATTAAATATGTTGTACTGTAGCTATGTCAGTATTTATTATTATTTATACTCAGAAACTGTATTTTATAATATTTAATAGCACATATATATATATATATACGTTCTAAATTTATAGTAGCGCATAGGAGGTACATAAAATATTTAATGCTGATTCCTGTTTTCATTTTGAATTTGTGTTAACTTGATATGCAGATCATACCATCCTCGTTCACATCTGACATGAGAACCGTTTCACCAATTAATATCTGAACAATGAAATGTGATTAAAAGTTTCTGACAATTTTCAAATATTTTTCATCATGGTTTAGTTTCCAAAGAGTACTTCACTGTGTAACACCAATTAGTTGATAAAAGTTTAAATACTCCATTAGCATGGGTTTGTTCATATTACAGGCAGATGGGATCAATGGTAATTTTAGAAGACTGGTGATAAAATAATTCACTTTAGTATGCTTAGGACTTTATATTGCCCAAATGATTTACTTTTCCAAGTTTTGTTTTTAATACTAGTGGCGCCTAGTTTTTGATAATAGCTACTTGTGTGTAGGTTTTGAAATTTGATAGTTTTTACTTTTTATATATTTATTTTTTTAGATATAAAATTCTGTGTGAACGTGTGGAAAGAGCCCGTTTTAGATCTTGTTTGCCATATGAACAATTTCCTAGCCATCCCGTAAACAGTATACAAACTAAAATGTTAGTTAGGCCTATTCCTCCGTGTCTTTTAAGAGTTGTTGCCTTCCCAGCCATTAAAGCTAATCGGCTAGAAACAACGGCTCGCCGCGGAGACCGCAGAATTCATAGTTGTGCACACACAAAACGTTCATTTTCCAAAGTGTCAGAAGCTCGTGGCGACGGAGCCATCTTTCTGTGGCCAAATGGCCACTTTTCTGACGCACTGGCTCTAGGAATGAGAATGTATCCGATCAGGCAAAAGTTATGAGACACCATAAGTCCCGAAATTAAAAGTTATATACAGAAAGACAACCGCAGACCAATGTCATATATATATATACATGTACAAATCTACACTTGCGCGTAAATACACACACACACACATATATAATATATAACATAACGGCGCCAGTGCTCACGGTTCTTCCTTGAATGACATGTTTAGGCCCGATATGAGTACAATTACAGATTACGTTGTATTTTTGGTATAATAACACCAAGCTGGTTGCTCTACTTGTCTTTTGTTTTTTTCCCCGTTTTGTTTTCTGCAATAAGACTGGGGCTAGTAAACTTACCTGACGAAGGATGTGTTGACAGCTTTGACAACCGATTCAAGCTCTTATAAAAAGTTATAAAACTACCTCTATCGCAGAAGTGTTATAAACAACGACAAACAATAACAACACACACAATCAGTCGATGTACAGTAGCACTGGTAAGTGTCATGGAAGTCTAACCTTTATACTAATCACAAACGTGAATATTTTACATATATAATATTCTTGTTCATATATATATGTGTCCCCCCCCCAGGGGCACAGCGGTATGTCTGAGGACTTACAACGCTAGAATCAGAGTTTCGATACCCGTGGTGAGAAAACAAATAGCCCATTGTGTAGCTTTGTGCTTAATTACAAACAAACAACATATATATATATATAATATTCTTGCTCATATATATATATATATAGAATATTCTTCTTGTTAATATATATATGTATATAAGTTTACTTCTTTTAATTTACAAATGAAATTATTAAATTATGAAGAGCTAAATGCATATTTATTTATACATAAAGTTTCCTTATTCGAAAGGCATTAACCAGTTGCACGTTCCACTGATCCCACCTGCCTGGCTACCGGATGTCATGGTTACTGTATATAAATGTTGTCCACAAAAGGTGAATTATGTATAGTGATCATTATCTGTTCAGTTCAGCACTAATTACCCTCTGAGCGGTTCAAGAGCATGAGTAATGAAAACTGCTGGTTGTGTAAGGTCAATAGTTGATTAAATTGCAAACAAGAAGGAATCGCGTGGACATCATAAAAACTTTTAGTCACATCATTCTCTCTTGAATCAAAATCGTCACGTCAGGAATATTTAGCATACGAATAATAACTAATCGATAAATACTTATCAAACCTTTATCCTGATAATGGCTGTTAAGAGCATTTATGGAAAGTATTTCGATTACAAGAATAAAGCTTTGTTGTATTTTAAACCCTGGATTTTAAGTACTAATTCTAAAAGTCACTAATCAGGGATTTCGTCGAAGGAACAAAATCTCAAAATATGTCAAAAGAAATATACTATAGAAATATTACACACTAGCAAAAATATGTTATGAAGTCACCATAAAAATGACATTTTATTGAAAGTGCTGGAGTACAATTTAAATGGTTGCATTTCTTACTAATCACTATAGTGAACAATTGGAATTTTCATTCTGAATGACACGTCATGCGCATATGGAATGAATGACCAGGTCAGAGACCCCTAGCTACCCATTAGTTTGAATTGCTGACCAAAGGGAAAGCAGCCAGCTAGTAACACCCACCACTCTATCCAGCTTTTTGAACCGAATATCGGAATTGACTATCACTTATATAACGCGCTTATAGCTAAAAATGTGAAGCGTGTTCAACGATACCACGTCTCGATCCCTGAACCTCTGGGTCTCCAGCCTGACACGACAACCACTAGATTATGGCTGACTCTACTATAATGATATTCAAGCACCAAGCCTCAAGCCTTGTTGTTATCGACAAGTCAGTGAAACAGAGCTTTGTAATATTAAAGGTTAAACTGGTACAACTATCAACTGTTTTGAAGACAAATTTCGTGTAAATAATATACCAGTCGTTGAAACTTTAGACACAATAAACTTAATAGAAACTGGTGTTGAAAACTCATATTTTCAATTTAATAATAAGATCTATAAACAGACTGAATTAGTTCTCTATTATCTCTTTGTTGTGTGATCTTTTTTATGGATAGGTTTGAAACTGATGCTTTACAAAATGCCAAACTTAAACCGGAAATATGGATTAGATATGTCGATGACACGTTCGTGGGGTGGCGCCATAGTAAAGAGAACTTGCTAGAGTTCGCTAATTACTTAAATAGCCTCGAACCATCTATTCAATTTACTCACGAAGTTGAAGAAAACAACAGCTTACAGTTTTGGATGTACGTGCTTGTTAAGAAAAACAAGAATGAGTTAGAAACTACGGTTTATCGTAAACCTTTTTCTGTTATCATGCCGCCACCTCAAGAATCATGTTATACAAAGTCACAAAAAATGTCAGCTTTTTAATCTTGTGTTTACAGGTCTTTAAAACTATGTTCTAATTCAGCAGGTTTAAAATATGAACAGTTACTTATTAAACACGTAGTATCAGATAAAGGTTTCTCACCTCATATTGTTGATAGAGCCGTGAGGAAATTTAACAACATATATGTTGAACAAAAAAGTAAATTAAATCAATATTTGATAAAATAGATAAAAAAAGAAATGTTCTTTTTACCATATATTCCAGGTTTATCATATAATTTTTTTTCATAAATTCAAAAACAAAACAAAAATGTTATTGCCATTTACAGACCATTGAATAAAATTATTCAAATATTAACCAAAACTAAAGATGAATAAAATCAAATGGAGAAAACATGTACATATAATGTTCAATGTGAATGTGGTCGTGCATACATTGGTTAAACTGAAAAAAAGTTAAATATAGAATAAATAAACATAAGTAAAATGTTAAAAACAAAAGTGAAAACTCTGCATTATCTGAACATGTAAATTATACTAGATATATCATCCAGTGGGGGGGGGGGGCGGTTATTTTGGCTCAACCGAATAATATGATTGTTAGAAATATTAGAGAAACCATTGAAATAATGAAACACAGCAAAAACAACATGATCTTAAATAAGGAAGAAGAGTTAGAAAATCAGAAAGTATGTAGATGGCTTGATCTTTTTTTGAATTGTAAACTAGTAGTCACTGACCATGGCTTTTGTATTTATATGGTACATAGTAACTGTTTTTCACATTCCTGAAGATGACGTGAAACCACGTTTAAACATATAGAGTGTCTTTTACAACCGTTGATCGGTTTAAATACAGATTTTAATTGTGTATTAAAAAACGTTGTTCGTTTGTGGATTTTAATATTTTGAGCTTTGTAATGTTTAATCCTAATTATCATTTGGACCTGAGTTCTTTATTCAGTTTTATTCACTTTCAATGAAAGAGTCGTGATTTCTAACTTTGGGTATTTTTATGATTCAACTCCTAATAGTTGTTTTTCTTTATGGCGCAACAAATATTTTATTTTCAACAGCATTTTAGTAACGTATTTATAAGTATAACTTAAATCGGGAACAAATAGTACTAGAGTAAAACACTTGTCACGATTGTTATAAAAACTGTAGCTTGTGCAAAGAGCATTTCGAATTTCCCTGCTTATTATATACACTTACAAGCAAAAATGTTAACTGGCGATTCTTTTATACTTTTTTTATGATTTATAGTTTAATTGTTTGTGAAGTTTTCGCTGGTAGTGAGTCATTAGTCCCAAATAAGAATTATTTCCTAACTTTTTATGTGTGACCAAACAATAAATGTCCACTTAGATCTCGATGCTTTCCGTTTTAATTTACATTTTATGTTTTGAAATCTCACAACTTAAGTTATACAATTGCTTTGTAAACAAACATTTTCACTAGTTAAAATTAACTCGAGTTGAAAATAACCGATTTCATGAAGGACAAGCTGGTATTAATCAACTCGGAGGAGTCTTTGTCAATGGTCGACCTCTTCCGGACTGTGTTCGTCGACGAATCGTGGAACTAGCACTGATGGGTGTGAGGCCATGCGACATCTCACGACAACTGCTGGTGTCTCATGGATGCGTGTCGAAAATACTTACGAGATTTTACGAAACAGGATCCATCAAGCCTGGATCCATTGGAGGTAGTAAGCCAAAGGTAAGTGGTTAACGGCTTGCTTTATCATTAGATTAGAGTTGCTTTATAACTGATTCAATACGACGTTAGAAAGATAAACTAATGTTATAATTTCATTAGAGTAAACTTTGCTGGTCAATAAGAGTTCAACAAATTCGTTCACAAGCAGTCAATGTAAGGACTGATTTTTAAAAAAATCATTAATTAGAAGTAGTCTGTTTAGATTAATTGAGTTTTAAATCCGTATCTTGTATAAAATAAATGTATTCAACTTTTCAATGGTGGTGGGAGATCATGTAACATTTAAGTTTTGGTATGTATGGAATCATTTCAAAAAAGCATGTCCGCCACTTTTTGAACTTTAATTCGGAATGCGTTTTATTGAAAATAAGATGTATGAGCTATTAAACCGCAGACAAAATACAGAGGTACGTTATATTAAAACCACCATGCATCTTAACGATAGCCCTGAAGAGTAGTTTCCATTACGAAATATTCTATCATAAGGTTGTCTTGTCCAAAGTACACTACTCCTTTGTGAATGCTTTCCACAGTCTATCTAGTTTCCCAGAGGCCATTCGTTCAATCGCATACAAATCCATATGTGCTGCATCCGGCAACTTGACTGGTATGTCTTATGGAATAGCATGTATACCCGTTTCACTACCCAGCGGCTTAATTAAGGTATACGACTGCTGAACAGGATGTATGATCGGAAGCCTTATATTAGTCAACCCATGCCCTGTTACTGTCGTTTACAGACACATATATTTCTTGTTTATGTTGCGTACTGTTGATCGGGGCATGTAGATGGCTTTTGTCGGCATACTCCTGGTGCCCAAATTCATCCATATTCCTTTTTTTTCCCAATGCCGTTAAGTATAAAATATATTTCCGTTTTAGATATTCAGATCGGTATATGAATACATTTGATGACATGATTGTATGGATATTTTTTGTCAGAAAGAGATATTACCTACCCTTTCCAAGAGCGACCAATTTTCAGTGGCATCACACGAAACGCCAAACAATGTCAAAATGTAGTTTTGATACATATCGTTCCACCATGACTTTATATTGGCTGTGACTGCCATATAACTTGTTCATTTGCATATTCAAAATCGTTTTAATATAACGTACCTGACTCTCTCTAAGGAAAAGGAAGTTCAAGTTATCCATCCCCTGAATCAGGAGATATTATCCCAAACAATCTGTTATATCATCTAGTGATTGCAATATACACATGTTTTAAACTTAATCTTAATAATTTAGTTATTTTAATGCTTTTACGGACGAGCTAAGAGTACCTGATAGAAAAACAGGTCTATATCTATTGTTGTTAATTATATTAGAGACTTTCAAACCACAGGACTCTCAGAATCTTCCAAAAAATGTCTTCCTCCATTTATTCCAGTAGGAGGTATCAGATAGGTTAAAGATCAACAAATTAAACTGTGTTCGGATTCTCAAACTATATTCAAAATAGTACACATAGTAAGAAACATCACATTAACTAAAGTTGGTTATGCATGTAAGCACTTTGAATTACTTTGCAAACAATCATTTTCTATAAGCATTTTATTTGCTTTCAAAGATGTATATGTGAATTGTTCTTGCGCATTAATATCCAAAACGTTGCTACCAATAAAAAAAAAGAAAGAATTGGCATTATTATAATATTTTACCTATGGCGCTGCGTTAATGAAACGTCATGAAACTAATTGTAATAAATTATTATAATTTGGCGTTCTGTATGTTCTATGCCTGAGACTCGGTTGATTGTTATGGTTGATGTTAATCGCAAAGTTACACATCGATCTATCTGTACTCTGCCCACCACGGATATCGAAACCCAATGTTTAGCGTTGTATCGCTGAGACATGAGAGAGAGAGAGAGGAGGGGGGGGAGTTAAGACTAGGAGCTTTGAACTTATAGCAATATCAAAATTTCATAGTGAATTCACTTTTACAGTCCAATTAACTGTTTAATTACAGAAAGTAAGACAATTTACTAAAAAAACACCAAAGTAGTGTCCTTGTGAAATATGTTAAACTTCCTTAGCTTGAGCGCCTGCAAACGTAATTTTAAACTAACATTCAAGTAGATAAGACAAGGCTTTTTGCAAGGTTTTGTACATATTTTTGAAGCAAGTTTCCCAGCTCTCGTAAAAAAGTATAGGCTAGAAACAGTAAAGTTAAATATATTCTTGATGTACTGAGGTAAATCAAAGGCATTTCGGAAACTATTCGGCTTAAACGAGTAAAATATGTATATACGCATTTTCAACCACAATGGCTAACACTATAAAACACAGGTTGTCCCAAACTGTATGTATCAAAAAGAAAGTTGTATAAGATTTGTATAATTTGAGGAAACACGAAATTCAAAACAAAATGTCTTCTAAAGGCTTGTAACTTTTATTTTATTTAATTAATAAACTTCTACATGTCTTTCATCATTAATTACGATCAATTCAATTCTGGTTCACAATTTGAGAAAACGTTTTCCAACATAGCTATAGGGATGGATAAGACAGCATCACGGATACCAAGTTTCAGTTCCTCGAGATTCCTTGGTTTATGGTAGGCCTTTGTTTTCAAAAAGCCCCAAACAAAGATAAAAGTACAAAAGGGTGAAATCGGGGGAACTCTTCAGAAGTTTTCATTCTACTCAAAAACAGGGTCAATTCTAAAATCTGAAATAAAACACATTCATAAATAATAATTAACTTAAATAAAACTTACAAGCCTTCAAAAGATATTTTCTTTTGAATTTCATTGTTATCTCAAATAATAAAAAAACATTCAAGTTTCTTTTTGGTATATTCTTTTTTGGGACACCCTGTACACGTATAAACAAAAGAAGGTTCTGACAAAAAGAAAGGACCTGTAAAGTGTATACCTCGACTGTTCTCTACGTTAAATACCTTCTTCTTTAACACATTAACTGCCATGTTCCCAACTGGTGGGTCACAACAGACTTTTAGCTGTGGACGGCGTGACACACTGGTGGGGCACATATTACAAGTGGCTTCAATGAGCAAATTAAACGCAGTATAGTTACCCATATGAATATTAGACACCTGGGTTAAATAAAAAAAGAAACGCGTGGTTGGCACTAGAGTAGGATTTAGTAATACTACTACTGGTGGCAGCGAACATGTTAAGCCTTCTTACCCGAGCCTTCATCCAGCAACGATGTACCAAACAATACAAATTCGTTTCCCTGTGTTTAGCACTCAGTGTTAAGGTAGTAAATAATACACTGGAGAAACACAATGCCCTTTACAAGTAAGATTCAAAGAACACCAAAAATATACTAAATACCGTGATACAGACAGGGTCGGATTAAGGTTTAATAGAGCCCTAAGCCCATGTAATATTTGGGAATAATAAAAAGGATAATAATAATAATACTAATAGCTCAATCTTGTCTCTATTCTGCTAGTTTTACGAAGTATAATCATTTTACTTGGGTGGCTGGCGGGACCTTGTTTGGCCCGGGCCTAGGTGGCTGGCGGAACCCCTGTTTGGCCCGGGCCTAGGTGGCTGGCGGGACCCTGTTTGGCCCGGGCCTAGGTGGCTGGATGAACCCCTGTTTGGCCCGGGCCTAGGTGGCTGGCGGGA
>NW_013666666.1:40545-46194 GCF_000517525.1 Limulus polyphemus | reverse complement strand
GCAGTCGTTAATCTGGGATCCATTTCGATGCTCCTCTTGACAGTCCTTTTGTTTTCTCCGATGGACCAGGACGATCCGGACGCTGCTCAGTTGTTTCCTTGCCATGTTTCCTGAGCTGCACGATGATTCTGTTGACTGTCGAAAGCGGGATTCCCAAATTCTGCGAAATTTGCCGCTGACTTATTCCACCATCTGCTTGACCAACTATCCTTCCTCTAACAAAATCTGACAATTCGAGAGAACCTTGAGTTCTAGGCATGTGGTAGCACAAGATAAAATAGCGAAGGTTCGAGTAATGTGACGTCAACAATGTTAGTAAAGCCTCGACAACAATGTAATTGCAAACACAACGTACGACTCTTACCGAGTTACGTAACCAAACTTGTCATAACTATCGCCTTTAAAATGATTAACTTTTAATTCTCTTGTTATGAAAAACAAAACAATCATTAAATATTAAGTCATAAAATACACTGAGTGGTTACAAGTAAATGGACACCTAATTTTTCGTCATTTACCTGATTTATGCTAACTAATTTGTGTTCACAGAGCACTATATGAATGAAAATGGTCCGCACACTAATATTTAGTTTTGAGACAATCATTTGTGGAATAATAGATTTGTTTCTGTACAACTTTTCGTCTCTAAAAGTGAGGCAATGTATTTCACTGTCAGAGACGGACGTCGTACAGAAATAAATCTATTATCCCACAAATAGCTGTCTCAAAACTTCATATTGTTCGCAAGCTAAGTGATTTTTTTTTTTACATGTGCCAATATATACCACGTATAATTTGGTTTGAATATTTCTGTATTACAAAGCCCTAACAAATCTCAAGACAAAACGGTATTAGGGTAAACTTGGTATTTGATTTCAATATAACACAAAACCTCCGTAGCGAAGATTATGATAAAATTAAAAGTATAAGCTTCCGTGTATTACTCATATTTAGATAAAGTTATGCTTGAATGATAAAAGTGGTAACATCAAAGAGATAAATTTTAGGGATAAGAATAAATAAATTGTTATACTAAAAAATAAATAAATTTAAGGTTTAAGGATAATTTATTTTCTGTTATCGTGGCGACTAGACGACGATGTTAGCTTCTGTCTTCCCGCAGCAAGTAGCCACACCTCAGGTTGTTCGACGGATTCTACGTTATAAACAAGAAAACCCTTCCATGTTTGCCTGGGAAATCCGAGATCTCCTTCGTAGTCACGGGGTCTGTGACGTCAACACCATACCTAGTGTCTCATCCATCAACCGGATTTTACGTAACAGTGGTCACGTGGTACCCGATTGTCCGCCTTGCCCAGGTAGTATTTTAATTATAGCACACGTATTATGTTGTATCACAGTATCCATTCATATTATTTCTAAAATTTAAACCTGGAATACCTATCATTTCTCCGACAGATGTCAGAAATTAATTATATCACATACAGATAGAGCCATGCGTTTAGTTTATACAATATTAAATACATATATTTCTCAAGTCCATTCGCAGTGCTTTTTATTTGGAGTTGGTTGGATTTCTTACAACGAAAATAAATAATTACAATAAACCTGTAAAATACCAAATCAATATTACTGAATTCTTTAAAATTCCTGAAGTTATTTACTCAGAACGTCTTTTGATATTCTTGTTGTAAGTATCAATTAGCGATGTTTTTATCTGATAAAAAAATAAAGCAATTTACAGTTGAAATGGACATACACGTGCTAAAGTGAGTTGTGATCTCACATAATACAAAAAGAGAACTTAGGCTCCAATATGGCATTTATTTGAATATTTCTAAATTTGTAAAAATTATATAATAATATTTTCCTCCTAATCCAAGTGTAAAAATAGCAATAGTTAACTACAGTATATTTCGTTGTATAACCTATCAGTATTATAATTTATTTTGCTAACAATTCAGCAAGTCTTCCTACGAACACGTGATCTACTTCTGAGAATCCACATGCGATCTGAAGGTGTTCAGAGCTGTTCATTAAGTTTTTTATACCAGTTTATGTGTAGTAAGACTGAGTCCTGTCTAATATCCTATGATGCTAAAATATGAAAGTTTAAAATAATCATAACAAACGTTTTAAGAAATTACTCGGATTATCTGAAAATGACTTACATTTATTGGTAGAAAAAATGTTTGTTTGTTTTTGTGCCCAAAGATTTACAATGGGCTATATGCGCTGGGCCCATTGCAGGAATCGAGCCCTTGGTTATTAGCCCTCAAACAAATCATTGAGCCACCGGGGGTGTGGGTGGAGACTGGAGAAAAAGTTTATTGCATGGTTTATAAATATGATGGATGTCTGTTGCAAACTTAATGGTGAAAGTCAAAACATACAAAGATATCAAATAACGTTTTTTGTTTGTTTGTTTCTGCTTGATAATTTATTTAAGAAAACAATAAAACAAGCATCAGAAAATATGCCGAAAATTGTTTGGTTTCAAACACACACACCCGACCTATTTTTACCGATATTGTATATAACCATGCATCTACAATATCTTTCAGTTTTGAGAAATATCAGTCTTAAATGTGTAATTCAAATGTTCATTAAATAATTCTGACAATTTCTTTGTTCTTTTATGAGAGAATTAGTTTTGTTGTTTTGTATTTATTCATCACAAGGGAAGTTTTTATTGAAAAGTACCATACGTATAGTACTACCTATAGTAGGAATGGGCCAAATGTGCAATACAAATTAAAATCTCAAACACACTGTAAACAGCATGTAAACAAAACTTTATAAGCATTTTACATACATTGTTGAGTAGTAAACAAACCAATTGCAGAGTAACAAGCCACCAAAGCACTTGACAAATTCGGGAGAGTAAAAACAAAAATTTCACAAAACCAAAAATTTGTCAATCCGAATATGTGACTGACTAACTGACTAACGTTGTTGAAAAGCATAGCTCTCTCCTGCCTTTAACTTACGCAAATCTAAATGCGCATGAATGAAGTACACTACCTTGGCTAATATCGTTTTTGTTAGTTTTACTTATAACTTTGGTCATAACAAGTAATAACAATAACCATTTTGTAACACTACTAACGAACTAAGAATATACTAGTAGCCATATTCTATGATTATGAGCACGTTCTATGAGTTGCCAAGTAACATCCCGCCC
Organism: Limulus polyphemus; assembly: GCF_000517525.1. Classification (NCBI taxonomy): domain Eukaryota; kingdom Metazoa; phylum Arthropoda; class Merostomata; order Xiphosura; family Limulidae; genus Limulus; species Limulus polyphemus. Next base: position 43,049 of record NW_013666666.1, on the reverse strand, counting down.
TCATAACACGTGCGGGTGCACGATTGCTTATGCGCATACGCTCAGTTATCATCCTACAGCTGTATCAGCTGGATAAAAAAACAAAAAACGTGGACCATGTAGATTCTCTAGATCTAGGTTCTAATTATTACCTAACCTTTGAAAGTGAAGTTTTCAATTATACATATCTGACTCGAGGGTTCTGTGTTGGACAAAGCAATTCTATTATAGCAGTCGGTGCCTAAGACGTGAGGACGAGCACTACCACTACCGAATTTTGCTCGAGTACTCCAGATTGAAAACAAGAACAATAAGTTGTATAATTTACTTTTGCATTTTTTTCAAACTAAGGGTGACATATTGACATCTAAGGTTGTACTTGAAACAGTGCAATTTTTAAAATATGCCTTTCAAGGAAACAAAACGAGAGCAAAGGAGAAAATCTTATGCTGATAATCTTGAAAAGTTTTGTTGCGGTGAAGAGAGCATGTCAGGGTTTTAAATATGAGTAGGCTGAGGATTCCTCTTCAGTAGGTGTCTGTGACGTGTTAGCAATAAATTAGAAAATAAGCAGACAGCACACAATTCACTTGTTTTAAAATAATATATTCAAAACAAGTCAAATGTATATTCAAAAATTATTTACACCATAGGAAATTACAATAGTATCAGTGAATAATTCACTTACGCTACCTCGTGGGTTACAACAGTTGTATCTCGAACTTTAAATAATTGTCTTCTTTCGTCAAAGTCCATACAGATGGGTTCAATTACTTTAGTACACCCTTTGACAAGACAAATTATTCTCCTTATCTCTTAAACTGTGAAACTCACTTTAAAATATCAACCGTTAAGGCTAATCACTCACACGCCACCTGACTTTTTCTTTCGCTAACTATTTTTCTGACTGAACTGCACTTGACTTCACTTCACTTTGTTTCTTTAGTTCTTAACTTGCGCTCGCTTGGTCACCTGTATTTATACGTGGATCACTGAGGCCTTGAACTTTCTGAAAAGGAAGTGAACGGCTAAGATTTAACAATACTCAGTTAAGGTAACGAGACAATTATACTCTGAAAAGAATGCCTTCATCGGGTAACAGTGTACTGAACGATACAAATTCGTTTGTCTGTGGAACATTTTTAAACAACAGAGTGTGTAAGATATTTCTACTACTATAAGACTACAAAGACCGAGGTTTGATTTTTCAGTTTATGATAAGCCTAAACAACAATACTTGTCTTAAGCTATTTGATACAACAACAATTGTTAAATGGTGTAAACGCCTCTAACAAGCCAGCGAAGAATGGTTACAGTTACACTTGTCACACAAGTCTGAAGGCTTATAACGCTAAAAACCGGGTTTCAATACCGGTGGTGAACATAGCACAGATAGCCTATTGTGTAGCTTTGTGCCAAACAATACCTTCCATCCGGAAGTTAAAGTTATGATTTAAACTCCGAAAGCTGGCGAAGCATTAGAAATCAATAGGCCTAAAACTTGTGATAAACTGCAGATTTTTTTTTTCACATTCTTCTTAATTTGTCCGTTTCAGATTCAAAATCAGAGACGTGAAAAAATAGCATTTCATATCTATCTTTTGTCTTCCAAAAGTCACTGTTCAAGAAGCTTTTCATTCAATACCAGAGTCATTCATTGGGCTGGAATTTTGAGACAAAAGATAGACGTAAAATGTTACTTTTATACGCCTCTGATTTTGAATCCGAAACAGACAAAGTAAGGGGAATGTGTTAAATATAACATATGCAGTTTACATGATGTTATTCATAAATTTTAGGTCTATTGTACAAAATGCCCAAAACGAATTATTACAAGTACACAATAATCAGATAAAATTTAAACTTTTACATAAACCGAAAAATAAGACATCGATGTGTATAGACGTATAACAATATAAATGTCTTAAACACACTCTGTTGTTTAAAAATGTTCAAGACCGAATAATTACTTGAATATTAAAAACATGAAAAATAAAATATATCGTCATAAATATTGTATAGAAAACATGTTCACAATCCAAAGTAATGCATATAGAATTATTGGTCATGAGTAAATCATGAGGAAAGAAATTTTTAAAAGATTAATTTTACGTTGTTAGCATGACAAGTGATATTGTTTTATGCCTTTGATAATTGGTGTCTATAGAGTACTAAGTAGTTGTCGGCCGTTGTTTTGGTTTATACCCACTAGTGGTCCACTGTCTTGTGATTGGGTGGCAATAGCTTTCTTAATCTTTCTTCATTTTATGTTTCCTTCTCTGTCTATCACTTTTGCATTTTAAAATCTATTAGGTCGTCGTGTTCCTGATCGTGATAAATAATAGCCGATTTGTCCATAGCCAGTACTGGATTAACGCATTGGCTACCTAGGCCCGGACCAAACAGGGTCCCGCTAGCCGCCTAGGCCCGGGCCAAACAGGTTCCCGCCAGCCACCTAGGCCCGGGCCAAACAGGTTCCCGCCAGCCACCTAGGCCCGGGCCAGACAGGGTCCCGCCAGCCACCT
>NW_013666666.1:34153-39742 GCF_000517525.1 Limulus polyphemus | reverse complement strand
AGAAGTTGGCTTGGCCGAGCCAATCTCCTGACATGAACCCCATCGAAAACCTTTGGGCCATACTCGACCGGCAAGTCAAGAAACAACCAAAAAAAAAAAAAACCAAACTTCGAAGAGCGATCTACTCCAAGTTTTGAAGCAAGAGTGGGCGAAAATCCCGCAATCTAAAATTGACGAGACGATTCTCACGATGCCCCAAAGTATCAACGAACTCCACGAAGCGAAAATAAGATCTACTAGATATTAATTAAATTATAAATTCATGTGAATATGACTGAAAATTTTCATTTTTCCTGAAAAGGTGGTGTCTATTTACTTGTGACCACGCTGTGTATATTAAATAATAACACCTACACTAAACAGTCTTGTATATCCAACGGGAAAGCATTACTGCAATAATAGAGATAAGATTAGAAACAGTAATGTTCCTTAACCACTAACATCTTTATAATATAACGATGATATTTCAGATACTGTTAGGAGCAGGAGGGATAATCCTCTCCAAGATGTTCAGAAGATCCAGGCTGACAATGATGCACTACTTTTATGTTTTTATTGTAAAGCTAAACTGTTTTTCTCAGAAATAGATGCTATGTGGATGTACTTAAAAACAATACTTAAAATATAAACAGGTAATAGCCAGAAAAATCCTGAAACTTGTCACAGTTTAGTTAAATTATTATAGTTTAACATTTGATTATAGTACTTTTGATATAAGTATGTAACAACTTGTCGCGTGAAGAACAAACCTATCTACGTTTTACTCCTTGCAATTATGTTTTACACAATAAACAGTTATTTGTTTGCAGTTAAACACAAAGTTATACACTGAGCTGTCTGTGTTGTGTCCACCAAATATCGATACCCAGATTTTTTTAGCGTTATAAGTAATTCTTCTCTTACCGCTGGGCCACTCGCGAGAGGGGGGGTGTAGTATAGAGAATCATAAAAATTTAGGTCATAGTAATTGTTCGTTTGCACAGCTTGTATTCGTACCATACGTATTGTTGAATTATTTCTATCTTACTTCTCGTTTAAGACTGCTTGTAATGACAATAAAGTGTGAAAATCTGTTTTTAACTCAGAGTATTAAAATAGTTTTACTGATTTTCAAAATTATCGTTTATTTCATAATCAACAAATGACAAACCACCACGCCGTTCACTCTCTATATGTACAGGGAATAAACCAAACTACCACGCCGTTCACTCTCTATATGTACAGGGAATAAACCATATTTTTTTCATATTTCTAGAAATGACCCCCAATATTGGAAGCTACTTATTCCTAACCCCTCCCCATCTCTGGATTTGTAGGGTTTTATATTCCCCTATGTCGAGAGTTAAGCATTTTAAACACCCGATATCTACATATTTACACCCAGTAGATAGCAGTAGATTTGTTAGTATATTTATGAACAATATTTTTGATATTAAAAATGTCATAATTAATATCATTCAACTAATAACGAGAACGCTTTAATTATTAGATTAATTTGATACTTATTTGTTATTTACGGTATTTCCAATTAAAGAACAAGAGACAATTTCGAAATTATGCTACCTCCCGCAAGGTTGTCCTATACAACACATCCACTACAATGGATACATTGGAAACTTTGTCTTAGAGCGTCTCTTAGTTTTAAGTAATGTTGTGTACGCATCATCGGGGCCTAGCTTTGTGGGAAAGTGTTAAATTAGTTTAACATACTTGTTAATAATAGTGTATATATATTAACTGGAAAAAGTGGGAGGAGGCACATGCCCCTTCTGCAGTATGTTCTAGATGCCTATAGATGCATTATGATCATGTCAGGTATTTCTAAGGCTACTCCTCTGGCGAAACATTTTCAGTTAAAGGTGATGATTCAGGAGCCCATTTTTTTATAGATTTATATGGCATTTTATCCCCGAGTTTGCCCCATAAAAAATTATCCTTTTCCCGAGAAATATGGAACTCGCCTACGGCCATGTTTGTCACCTAAGTGTTATAGTCGGGGGTAAAACACATGTTTTACATTTCCTTAGATTACTTTCTTAATACACTTTTCGGATGTTCTCCATCACAAGTAATGATAGATATTTAGAATACAATCACGTTACAAAAGTTCAGAAACAAATGTTTTACATACTATTGTCAATTTTTTTACTGTTTGTCGATGTTTGAATTTTAATATATACTTTAAACGTATTGCGCTGTTATTATAACTCTTACATTTTACGTGGCACAGCGGTATGTTTGCGGACTCACAACGCTAGAAACTGGGTTTCGATACCAGTGGTGGGCAAAGCACAGACAGCCAAATATGTAATTTTGTGTTTAACTACAAACAAACAATGCTTACATTTTACTTCTTTGTTTTAAAGCTCAGTCCAATTTCATGAACTATTTTTTGTTTGTCTCAGAGCAAAGCTACATTGGGCTATCGAACCCCATACTTACTCCTGTCTCACCAGGAGAGCCAACTTCCATGAAATCAATGAAGTTGTCAAAATTATTTAATCTTTTCTATTTTAACGGCAAAATATCGATAACATTTCTTCCTTTTTCCACTTTCTTAGACAACATGACTGATAACCAACTCACAATCGCTCCTCCAACTTACTATCCCCGATCTTCTGTTAATCACTATCCAGCTGAAATGTCTTCCAGTTCCAGAAGGACGATTGCACTTAGCTCACCAGGCGTAAGTACTTCCGTTGCAGAAAGTAGTACTTCACAAACAGATTCTGCCAAGCGAATTTCAGAGCCCTCTGGTAGGAAGCTGGATAATAAGGCTGGAGTGATAACGTATTCCATCGAGGAGATACTGAAACCTAAACCTAAAGAGAAATTAATATCCAAACTCAAACGTCCACTAGCCGAAGAAGAAAAAAAATCTCTGGTGACTTCAACAAGCATGGGTAAGTAGTACAATGAAATCCACTTTTCATAAGTTTATAATTGGAGTCGTTGCTACCACTAGAAATCCCATTCCTCTTTGCTGTTCATTAGAATGATGCAGTTTTTCAAGAAATTCATAAGATTTATGTTGTTTTTAAATGGAAATAAAATCTTATTGGCCTGAAAAATGTTCAGTTTAATAGTTTTAAAAATGTCTGTGTCTAATCGCTTCACTAAATGCTCCGTTTGATATTTATTTTTCGTGGTATTATGCATAAAACATTGCATAATAATTACTGTACTTAAAATTTCTCCTATGAATTTCAAAGCAATGATTTATTGTGGGTGTTATCTAAATAAATCAGTGTAATTGAACATTTCCAACGAGTTAGGTTTGAAAATAATTTCCCTTACTATATTGGAATCACAACCAATAATACAATATTTGTAACTAAAGAATCGTAGCGTAGGATGCTGCACCTGGTAGTTAATCGTAGGGCTGCTCCTAGTAACTAAAGAACTGTCAATTAAGGATGGTGCAACTGACAATTAAGGATAGAACCACTCCTTGTAACTATAGAGCCGTAACTAAGGATGTTGCACCTAGTCACTAAGTATAAAACCACTCCGCATAACCAAAGAGTCGTAACTAAGGATGCTGCATCTAGTAACAATGGGTAAAGCCGCTCCTAGTAACTAAGGGTATCTAACTAGAAACTAACTAAAGGTACTGTACCAAGTAACTAAAGCAACTACAACAGTTGTTGGGAAGCTCCTATAAAGTTAGAAATAGTTCATACGTAACGCAAAACTGTCAGTTTGAACAACAGTAAAAAATATCAGAGAAGACAAGATAAACAAACTGTTGTTTTTTCTCATTACTTATACAAATAATAAATCATTGAGATCCCTCACAGTATACGTCTTTGTTTAAAATACTCACTAAAAATTGAAAGAACAAATTAACCAAACGCATCAAGAAAAACATCAATAAAATTTTATGATCATAGAGTTCAGTAAAATAAACTTTGAAATGACGTTGGTTTATGGGTAAAGTTTCAACAATAAAACCAGTTGAAGACATGTCGTTAAAAGTACACACGAATGAAAACAATGTGTGCTAGATTTTACGGGAATAGTTCCGGCGGTTACATTAAAGTAATTTAGTTATCTATGTCTACGTCGTTGACAATAAAAGTACTTTTCGATAGTGTCGCCATCTAGTAGTCAAAAAAGCCGATTAATTCATAATGGTGTATTTTTCATGTGTTTGGACCTCAAGAATGCAAATACACGAACTTATAAAAAGGAAATGTTGATAAATGATTATTTTTTCTAAAAAAAGAACAAATATATTATTAGCAAAGTGCTAATTAATAAAAAAATATAATAAAAATAGCACATTATCCAAGTGCATAAGAAGTCTTTTTTAAAATTATACTAGAAAAAAATAATATTGATACTGAAAAAGTATTCTTTTTGCCTTCGTATTCTTGAATTGTTCCCCAAAAATAACAAAGCTGTTTAATAAGCAAAGTTATAATGCAAATGTATATCTCAGCCAGTTGTTAAAATAGGGTAAGATGTATTCTACATCTATTATTTTGCCGATAGTATTATTAAAGTTATTCACCAATGAAGTCTAAGAGTCCTAAAAACTCCTTTATCCCCTATTTTTCAACCCTACTCGCGAATTTTAAAAAAAATTATTTTCTTTTATATTCTATTACGAGCCTACAGCATGCACCATTTTAAGATTTAAAAAAAAAAACCGTGAAAGAAGTTCCAAAATCATGTAAACACAGATATATATACACTATATATATTATATTAATAAACACTTGCCATAGCCTGGTGGTTAGGGCGATCGATTTACAACCTTTGTGTCACGGGATTGAAATCCGGCGTCGAACATACTCGCAGTTTCAACTGTGGAGACGTTATAATGTGACAGTCAATTCTATTATTCGTTTCTAAAGCATAACTCAAAAACTGGCAGTGTGTGCTGCTAGCTGATTGCCGTCCCGGTAGATGGAAGTTAAGAATTAGGGAAAGCGACAGACAGCATTAGTAGTTTTGGCATAAATAGAAAAACAAACAAATTAAGGTTTGAAAAATTGAAAAAAACTAAAAAAAAAAAAAAAGTTGGTAATTAGTAGTTTCTTAAAACGGCGTTGCATCATACGCAGCGGCACAATTTAGCACTATACTTACACTTATCAATTAACACTTTAACCACTTTGCCGATTTTTTATATTTCTAAAATGAAACTACCTATATCATTGAATCTATTTGGTATTTCAATATACAGTTCAAAGTTAATGTTTTTTTTCAGAATTTTTTTATTGGTCTAAACAGTCTAAATATAATAGAAGAAAAATTCCGTTTTCTTAGAGCAAAGCTATACAATGAGTTATCTGCTCTCTGTACACTGGGGCAATCAAATCTCAGATTTTAGTGTTGTAAGTCCATAAACTTAACACTGACCCACCAGGTGAGTGAAAAAAAACAGGGAATGGTATTGCTTCATTCATATTTGTACAGGGTTTTCAAATGTATACACTGTTTGTAGGACCTAAAGTACTTTCTTCTATAGCCCAATTTAATTAAAACTTTTGATTAAAAAACCTGATATCCTCGTATTTATTGTTGAGCGTCAAACGCATACCTCATAATTTAAAATTGTTTTTGAATTTCGCGCAAAGC
>NW_013666666.1:31547-33222 GCF_000517525.1 Limulus polyphemus | reverse complement strand
AATATTACGTAAAAAAAGAAATAAATTATCGTTTTTTCTTATTTAAAGCTAATATTTTTTTGCAGTTATAGTTATTTTTAGAATGCGGTAGAGAATAGAAAATTCAAAAGATTATACATGTGTTGGTTGTTATAATTTATTATTCTCCCAGTGGCACAGCGGTATGTCTGCGAACTTACAACGCTAGAAATGGGGTTTCGAGAGCCGTGGTAACAGAGCAGTGATAACCCGACATGTTTTATGCTTAACTTCAAATAAAACATTATATTTGGTGTTACAAACTATTAGCAACTTTACAAGATATACGGTTATGAACATTGAACTTTAGGTATAACAGTATTATTTAACTGCATATTCTGTATTTGTACACTAATTATATAATTTTATTTAGTTAATATTTAACTGTGTAGAGTATTTGAAGTTTTATCTTTTCTTTTTGTATGCGAAATAAATGATTTATTATTTCGATTTTAAGAAGAGGTCATGTATGCTATGGCGATGTTTTTCAAAAGCAATTAAATTTTATAAATGTGTATATATATATATATATTTATTTATTTATATGTGTATGTATATTTTTTTACCTTAGCTACCTTGAGTAAATGTGCTCGAGTTGATGCTGATCCGAAAGTTCTGCCATCTGGCGACAACAATAATCGCCATAACACACCAACCAACTTGTTTTCTTCAAGTTTACATTTCTGGCCACAAGGGAGATTGCAGTCAGCTTTCACATCACTTCCACATTCACGCTTTCCTTCTGTTCCTAATTTTGTAACTCTGCCCTTTCCTTATATATCATCAAATGCAGAATTAATTCCCCAGTTTACTTCCACATCATTTCAAACTTACTCTAGTGCTCTCTCATGTCCGTCTTTTAATGTTCCTGAATGAACGTGTAATTTAGGTTTCGAACTATTTTTTGCTTTCTAGTTGTATTCGTTAATTTCATTTTCGCCTGTGCTAAGATGAATATTTTCAGGTATTACATATGACAATTTCTAATGGTATGAAACCGAGTTAACTAATACTTTAAATTTAGTACTTTGGATTTAGCAGTTAAGTAAAAGCCGATATATGGTCTGTTTATGATATTTGCCAACAAGATTGATACACACAGTTTTCTTTTTTTAAAACACAAATACGTTTTAATATACACACAATAATACAATTTACAATCATTGTTTGTAATGGTCGTTACAAATAATGATTTGTAAAAAAAAGTTTCTCAAACTTACAAGCAATATAAAGTCTTCTTTCTAGTCTGGAGCTTTTCCGATAACTTATCGAGGGTTCACGATGAGCGAGTTAGTTACGAGTTGATGTAGGTACAATTCGCTTAACGGGGAGCTAGCTAGCTTTGTCCTTCATTTTTCATCAGCTACACATGCCGAGTTTTCTACCGATGACGTTAGGTAATGTTTCCTTAAAATTACTAATGTCCGATGAGAATCTACTGAAGTTAAATGATCTGTAATGTTCGAGCTTTGTAAATGCTTCTGGTCAAATATCTGAAGTTTTCCGATTGATAAGCGTTATAACAATTACAGTTATAGCGTTCGAAGTTTATAGCACAATGACTATAGGAAACTAATAATAGATATTCTTTTTTTTTGGTCGCGTCGTGTTGGTTATATTTATAGGCGTGTGGAGAGTTTCTCGAAATTTCAGTTTT